>NW_028318879.1:474355-632474 GCF_062004578.1 Staurois parvus
ATTTTAAAAATGGCATTTTGTATTTACTCAGGTTATCTTTGTGTAATATCAAGATTTGTTTGATCTGAATCATTTTAAGTGTGACAAATATGAAGGGGGGGCAAATACTTCTTCAAAGCACTATAGATGATGCGATTTCCTTTCCTGCAGCCCATGGATTCCGCTATCAATACATTCAATGTTGATGGGGGAATCTCTCCTGCAGCGCTTTTGCTATAGCCGCTGGTAGTCTCCGACAGACCGGTTGTACTGAAGTCAATGGATAGATCGACTTCAGTACAACCAGCCTGCCCATAGATGGATTGAATCTCGGAAGGTCCGTCTTGAACTGGCTGAGATTCGATCCATCTATGGCCAGCATTAGCCTGTGACATGATGAAGGTTAAAGTATACCTAAGGACAAAATTGTTTTTCTCACAATCCTGCGAGCTGTTCTGTCTGATATTTTTCTTGGTCTTCCAGATCTTGCTTTAACTTCCACTGTTCCTGATGACTGCCATTTCTAAATTACATTCCGAACAGAGGATATTGACATCTGAAAATGCTTTGCTATCTTCTTATAGCCTTCTCCAGCTTTGTGAGCGTCAACTATTTTCAGTTTCAGTTTTCTAGACCACTGCTTAGAAGAACTCATGGTGCTGATTGTTGGGGCAAGGTCAGATGAGTCTGGGCATTTAAAACCTTTGAGATTGACATCACCTGGTCTTCCCAGACGATGATTGAGAACAATCCATGACACTGGCAGGTCTCAGCTTTGCAAAGGGGGCAGTGCATGCTATAAATTCTGCAGGGTGCCCAAACTTTTGCAGACGCCATTTTTTCGTTTTCTGTTATTTTGAAAGTGTAAATGATGGAAATAAAATCTAACTTTTGTTGACATATTATAAGAATGTCTAATCTGTAATTTGATGCCTTTGGGAGATTTTTCCATCTTTCCTTGGCTTTTTTATGCACATTAATACAAATTTTTAGCTGGGGTGCCCAAACTTTCGATCCCCACTGTGTATATGTATATGTATGTATATATATGTGTGTGTGTGTGTATGTATATATATAGTGTGTGTGTGTATGTATATGTGTGTGTGTATATATATATATATATATATATATTATTTCAGGTACTTATATAGCGCCGTCAATTTACGCAGCGCTTTACATATATATTGTACATTCACATCAGTCCCTAAGGGTGTACAATCTAAGGTGACTAGAAGTTCTTCCCGACGCTGTTTTCCTACAGACAGGCTGGAAAAGAGTTGGGTCACATGACAGCTGTATATTGATTAGGAAAAAAGGTACTTAGATGGAATTGCACTGTATCTGAGCCCCACAAACCAAAAATGCTGTTTAATTCATTGTTAATATTCAAAGCAAACTCAGCCATCCATCCATGTCTCTATACTTTATTTTGCTGAAAAATTATTTTGAAAAACACGCCCTAGCATGTCTGGCAGTGGCCATCTTGAGTAAGGGCAGATTCATGTAGCATTTACTTCCTGGAATTCATCTGCACTTTGCTCAGGCATTGGCTGAGCAGAGAACCCTCCCTCCTCTGAAGGGTCTTGGGATGTATGACATCATTTGCCTAGGTAAAAACGTGTACATCTCCCCCTCGTTGCTATCATCTCCCTACTACTGCTCTCATCACTTCCTGCTGACCCAAACACCAGGACTTCTGACCACTACCAGATCTGCTTCACTGCTCCTCACTGTGTATCACACAACCGTGCCCCTGCCATCGCACAGCCCCGAGCCCCGTCCAATCCGGCAGAGGCGAGCCTGCCGCGCAGCCTCCTGCACCCACTGACGCCAGGCCCCTTAGCACCCTCAGTCGCTGGCCCGCAGCATCCACATGCACTGGCCCACAACACCCACTGATGCCGGGCCCTACTGCGCCTACCAACACCTAGCCCACTCCACCTCCAGACGCTGGGCCTTCAGCACCTCCACTCATACCAACCACCAGCTCAACGTGACCTAAAGCCTTGAACCCTTGTTGAAAGCCACCACACCGAGATACCCCCCCTGAACCCCAGACTTTCACCACTCAAGCGCCCCTGGAAACCATCCATCCACACCTGATCCCCTCCCCCTTCTCCCCTAAACTCCAGCCACCAAAAGACATATCGACGAGATACGCCTCTGCCAGCTGGACTATCGACAACCAAGCCTCCCACCACTCCTATGCGCCCTCCCGGGCACCTCCCCAAAATGCCTCTTCCACTCCTCCTTCTCATTTTCCTCTCCTCCATTCCCAAAATCCATTCACTATGTCCCTCTGCTCCTCCCAAACAATTGTATATTGTGTTCTCACTGCTTCCTTCACCCCTCTACGGCACCCACCACCTCCTCCTAATACTCCACTCTCGCACTGACTCGAACACCTCCACTAGTAGTTTCTCACGCTCCTGCACATCCCGCTCCCATGCCACCTTTCTCACCCTTCTCCTCCTCCTAACCGCTGGGGACATCTCCCCGAATCCTGGCCCTCCACCACCTCCCTCACCCACACAACACCCTCCCGCCTCCACGTCCTGCCTCAACCCCCGCAACTTATCTGTCCCCCTGCTCCCTAAAATCTCCCCCCCCCCCGTTTTCATGTGCACTCCTGAACGCCCAATCGGTGTGCAACAAGCTTACTGCCATCCACGACCTCTTTGTTTCCCGCTCCCTCAACCTCCTAGCGATTACAAAATCCTGGATCCAGGCCACTGACTCTACCTCCCCTGCTGCACTCTCCTACGGAGGTCTCACCTGGACCCATTCACCCAGGCCTAACGGTGGTAAAGGTGGTGGGGTTGGTCTGCTCCTGTCACCGCAGAGCACCTTCCGAGTTCTCCCAAACCCCCCCTCCCTATCCTTCTCCTCCTTCGAGGCCCACTGCGTCCGACTATTGTCCCGAACCCCCCTGAAGATTGCTGTGATATATCGGCCTCCTGGATCCATATCCCGCTTCCTGGATGACTTTTCCTCCTGGCTACCCTTCTTCCTCTCTTCTGAGCTACCCACCATCATCCTTGGGGATTTCAACATCCCTGTCAACCTCGACAACCCGGCCACATCTCATCTCCTCCACTTAAGCTCCTCCTTTGCACTTGCACAGTGCGTACAATCCACCACCCACTCCGACGGTAATATCCTTGATCTCATCTTCTCCAACCGCTGCGCTCCCCACAAACTCACTAACACCCCCTTCCCTCTCTCTGACCACAACCTTATTACCTTCTCTATCTCCTCGTCCTCCAATGCCTACCCCTCCAAATGTCACACTTCTACCAGCCGTAACTTCCGCAACCTTAACCCTGCCCCCCTCCACTCTGCAGCCGATCAACTCCACGACAGCATCCTCCCCCTGTCTTGCCCTGACTTGGCTATGACTGCCTAAAACAACGCGCTGTCAACAGCCCTTGACTCACTAGCGCCTTTAACCACACGCAACATCAGACCCCGACCGCTCCAGCCCTGGCAGACTGATCACACCAAAACCCTCAAACGACACAGTCGTGCCCTGGAGCGACTATGGCGCAAAATCAAATCCCAACAAGCCTTCACCCACTATAAATCTGCCTTCCACACCTACACCACCTCCCTCCACGCAGCCAAACAAGCCTACTTCCTGACCCTCATCAAGGCCCTCTCCTCCAATCCTCGCCGACTCTTCTCCACCTTCAACTCTCGCCACCCCCACCTCCACCCAGCACCTCACTCACCGCCCTTGAGATTGCCAATCACTTCAAAAACAAGATTGACACAATTCGCAAGGACATCGCCGCAAATCGCACGCCCTCTTAACCCGTTCCCTCTCACACAGCTATCCCCCCTCCCCCTCGACATAACCCGCAGGGACTTCGTCGCTGCTCAAACTCCCTCCAACCCCGTTCCCCCTCACTCAGCTACCCCCTCATCACCCCTCTCCCACAGCCCCACCACTGCTCTGACCTCCTGTCAGGGCTCTGGGTATGACCAGAGGTATGTGAACTGACGCAGGGAAACGCAGGCTTCAGATATGTTATAAACAATATAATTTATTAATACTAACAATACATAAACGCAGTGCAATACGAAAGCATAACACAGTGCAAACGAACCAAACCAAACCACCCACAGATAACAATACATACAATGCAAGCGAGTCAGGCAGGCCGGGTCAATAACAATCGGGCAGGTAGGAACAGGAGGAGCAGGCAGAGAGTAGTCAGGTCACGAGCCGGGTACAGCAACTAACGGGCAGGTAGGTACAGGGGGTCAGGCAGAGAATGGTCGGGGGTCAGAAGCCAGGGATCAAACAGGAGAAGTCAGCAGAGGTCCGGATCAGGCAGGGTCGGCAACAAATCAGTCAGACAGGAACAGGAACAGGAATGCAGTTAACAAGATACAGGGGCCCATGGAAAAACACACACCAAGGCACAGACTGCAGGTCTGGCCATCCCTTTAAATACACCTCCGTAATCAGCTTCAGGTGTTTGGCTGACTGCAGGGTTGAGTCTCTGATTGCTGAGAGCACTCGCTGGCCAGCCCTGGTACTGCAGCCCACAAGGCAGGTGAGTCCCACCATTATTGGCAAGTCCATTCCTGACACCTCCACTTCCACCCCACCCTACATTCCTCATACTGAAGCCCCCCCAACACTCCACACCTTTGACCTTACTACCATCGAGGAAGTCTCCAAGATCCTCTCTGATGCCCGCCTCACCACCTGCCCCCTCGACACTATCCCCTCACAACTCTTACGACCTCCCTCCCCCTCCATCCTACGCTCCCTCACCCACATCTTTTAGTCTCTCCCTCTCCTCCGGCACTTTCCCCTCCCCTCTGAAACATGCACACATCACCCCCATATTTAAAAAGCCCTCCCTGGATCCCACTGACCCGAACCTCAGACCCATCTCCCTGCTCCCATCTACATCTAAACTCCTCGAGTGCCTAGTCTACACCCGCCTAAGCTCTCACCTCAATGACAACAACCTCCTCGATCCCCTACAGTCCGGCTTCCGTCCCCTACACTCCACCGAAACTGCCTTACTTAAACTCTCCAACGACCTGCTAACCACCAAAGCTAATGGCCACTATTCAGTGCTCCTACTCCTTGACCTATCTGCAGCTTTCGACACAGACGACCACCCCCTCCTCCTCAAAAAACTACACTCCCTTGGCCTCAGAGATTCTGCTCTCTCCTGGCTCTCATCCTACCTGTCACAACGCGTTACCTATAATGCTACCACCTCCCCCTCACTCCCCCTCTCTATTGGGGTCCCTCAATGCTCCGTCCTCGGGCCCCTTCTCTTCTCCATCTACACCTCCTCCCTTGGCCAACTCATACACTCTCACGGCTTCAACTACCACCTATATGCCGACGACACACAAATCTATCTCTCAACCCCCCACCTCACCACCTCAGTCTCTGCCCGAATCACACACCTACTGAGCGACATATCAGACTGGATGTCGCTCCACTTCCTTAAACTGAACCTCTCCAAAACTGAGTTTCTTGTCTCCCCCCCCCCCCCCCCCCCTCCCAGCCCGCACACCACCCCCCATTGACTTCTCCATCACATCCAACAACGCCATCATCAAACCCGCCCCGCAGACCAGAGTACTTGGTGTCATTCTGAACTCCAACCTATCCTTCCAGCCCCACGTCCAATCTTTAACAAACTCGTGCAGACTCCACCTCCGCAACATCATCAAAATCCGAACGTTCCTAACCCCAGAAACCACTAAACAGCTCATCCACTCCCTCATCATATCACGACTCGATTACTGCAACTCCCTCCTTACTGGCCTGCCTCGCCGCTGGCTATCCCCGCTTGTCGATCCTGAATACGGCTGCCAGACTCCTTCACCTTTCCAACCACTCTGTTTCCACCACCCCCCTCTGCCAATCCCTCCACTGGCTTCCGATTGCACAACGGATCAAATTCAAAATCCTAACACTGACGTACAAAGCCGTCCACCATACTGCCCCGAACTACATCACTGACCTAATATCCAAGTACCACCCAGCACGCACACTCCGCTCCTCACAAGACCTCCTTCTCTCTAGTTCCCTGGTCTCCTCCTCCTCCCATGCCCACCTCCAGGACTTCTCCAGGGTGTCACCCATCCTCTGGAACTCCCTGCCCCAACCCATCAGATTATCACCTACTCTCCTCTCCTTTAGGCGCACCCTGAAAACCCACCTCTACAGGGAAGCCTACCCCAGCCCCTGCTAACTTGCCAACCTCCTCCACTCTTCCTATCACCCCATCCCCCACAGCCAACTCCTCCTGTGCCACCATCCCCTCCCTCCTAGATTGTAAGCTCGAAAGAGCAGGGCCCTCGATCCCCTCATGTTTTGCATTGTATTGTTGTTGTTCTGTCACATGTTCTGTCCCCCTTTGTAATGTACAGCGCTGAGCAAACTATTGGCGCTTTATAAATACTGTATAATAGGTAGCAAACCACGAAGTAAGTGAGGAAATTAAAAGAAGAAAAAAAGTTTTAAACAAGTAAATATAATATCCTTTCCTATCTATTTACTAGCAGCATAAGGCTTCATGTACACAAGCATCTCCTAAACTCGAGTTTAGGATCTTTTGGCATTTTTTTGCCAAAGCTCCTAAACTCAATTTCATAAAAGCCTACATGTCCATGTACACATTGACTTTTAGCAGAGTTTAGGAGCTCTCCCATTTAAGTGAGTTTAAACCTCCCTCTCCAGAACACGGATGAATTATGTTCAGGATAGGAACGTTTTGACCGCCGACCGCAGGAAAACACAAATGTGGCAAAATCACAGTACCGCAGTTGTCGCGTTTTTATGTTTTTCCGTGGCCAGCAGTCAGAGTAGGCTTGTGTGCATTGAGCCTTAGGATTAAAAGTAGTAAATGTTGATTGAGAGAATGACGTTTCGGCCATTATCCACAAAAAAAAAAGACGGGACAATACTTTGTTTTGAACTTGCTTGTTTGGGATGCGATTGATAACAACATGCAATCACATCTTCCAGCTATCAGTTGAACTCCGCTGCTTCATTTGACATATCGATTTGATTGGGTTGTTGACTATGGATTGATTGTGCTAATTGGAAGAGATCAGTACGATAGGCAACCGATCATTTACTGAAGCACGTATGGCCACCATTAGCAAGGATGGGGGAATTCATGGATTTTCTTCGAGCCATTGATGGTCAGCCTTGGCGGTTGACTTCCGCTTTAACTGGAGTCATGCTTGTCCTTTGCCTCTATACTTTGTACCAGGGGCGGACTGACCATTTGGAAACTCGGGCACTGCCTGAGGGCCCTAGGTCAGTAGGGGGCCCCATGAGATGCTCCTGGTACCTTTTTCATAGGCTCTTTTGAGTTTGGGCAAGGACACAGGGGCCCCATGATCCCCTATTGCCCGGGGGCCCCATGAGTTGTCAGTCCGCCCCTGCTTCGTACTGAAGGTGTCTCCCCTCTGAGAAAGTTGTTAGAAATCCCCAGACAATGATAAAGATAAGAGGGAGGAGAAAGGAGGGAAGATCACAGCAGCAGCTACCGTGCTAGGTGTTATTTTTGGATGTTAGGAATTCCTCCCCAAAATACACACCCTGCTTCAGCAGCTTCTATCCTGCCCACACACACAGAACCCCCTCCCAGGTCTGCCTGACTCCCATGGACTGTGTAGCAAGCAGGGCTGGTCAGCAGCCAGGAGAGGTCTAGCACGACTTCCTCCTCCTAGGCTGGAGGCTTTGTTGTGTGCGATCAGGAGGACCTGAGAAGAGAACAAGAACAACGTCTGATCAGTGCGGTGTGCATGTGGAATGTCCTGATCACATACTCATTCATCTACAGCCACTCCGCCACTCTGGAGGACTGCGAGAACCTCACCATCCATGGTACGTGACACTTGTGTCCACCACTCTTCTCTGCACATCGCACACTCTGTCTGATCGGGGATGGGAGCACTGATATGGCATTTGATGCACTGTGGAAGTTAGCACTGATCGGGGATTTTTTTTAGCAGTGAGGTTGGTAGCACTGATTGTGGATTTTAGCACTGTTCTGAGATTTTAGCACTGAGGAGGTTAGCACGGATCAGAGATTTTAGCACGGATCAGAGATTTTAGCACTGGGGAAGTTAGCACTGATTGTAGATTTTAGCACTGATCAGAGATTTTAGCACGGGGAAGTTAGCACTGATCAGAGATTTTAGCCAGGGGGGAAGTTGGCACTGATCAGAAATTTTAGCACTGGGGAAGTTAGCACTGCTCTGAGATTTTAGCACTGAGGAGGTTAGCACGGATCAGAGATTTTAGCACTGAGTAAATTAGCACTGTTAAAAGATTTTAGCACTGGGAATGTTAGCACTGATTGTGGATTTTAGCACTGGAGATGTTAGCACTGGGAGTTTAGCATTGTTCAGAGATTTTAGCACTGGGAATGTTAGCACTGATTAGAGATTTTAACAGTGGGAAAGTTAGTACTGATTCTGGATTTTAGCACGGGGGAAGTTAGCACTGATCAGAGATGTTAACACGGGGGAAGTTAGCACTGATCAGAGATTTTAGCACCGATTGTGAATTTTAGCACTGGTGAGCTTTTTGCAGTCTCTGGAAGAGTTCGGTGACTTTATAAATAGTTCATGGTGGATGTCTGTGTGTCTGGAGAGGAGTTTGTTTTCTCTGACTATGTGACGTTGGTGCTGTCACCCAGCAGGGGACTGTCAATCATTAACACAGCGAGCTCATCAGTCCTCTGCAGTGTTTGTACAGCCATCAGGGGCAATCAGGGGGAGATCATTGATTCCATACAGATGGACTCCGTGTATTTATCATCATCCTCAAGTATCCCCAACTGTCCCTAAAGTCCCAGCACAGGTATTGGTGACAAATACTGTATGTGTTCCTGGAAGTTGTGTGCTGTCAGTCCCCTGATCTGTCAGTGTTGACTCATTCAAGGACTATGGTCATTCTCCAGTGCTGGGAATTCTGACAATGGTCATTATGTATGAATGAACTAATCGGAGCCTTACATAACCACTCCAAAGTTCACAAATCCGTGTTAATGGGATGTGTGCAATGCACCTGCTGCTCAGCACTATGGATTGCTACAGTATTACAAATATTATTTTAAGAAGTCAAAATAATGATAATGCAGCTTAAAGGACATAGAAATAACATCTTAAGAAAACAAAACAAAACACAAAATCCATCCAGACTCCTTAGAGAAGAGAAATACGTCATGTTTTCAGGGTAAGGCTGGGTTCACACATGTGGTGCAGTATATCGCATGTGATTCGCACAGGAACAGCACCCCATTCCCCATTGCATGCAAATCAAATGCGAATTGTGTGCGGTGCGATTGGAGCCGTACATTTTGTATGGCTCAAATAGTATTGCATCTGCACCAAAAAGGTGCAGGACCCTTTTTTTGGTCCACACTAGAATCGGAGCAAATGAGTATTCACAACTATGCGATCCGATTTTGCACATTGCACCATGTTTTGCGGACCGATTTCGGGGTGCTGTTAACATACACACCTGCAGCGGTTTGCATGAATGGGGTGCGATTCTGATGTGGTGCAGAATTTTCACAGAAAACACTGTGAATTCCGTACCACATCTGTGTGAACCCAGGCCAAATGTCGGTACACTTTTCCGAGCGCCAAATTAACAATACCATTACACAAGTTCTATGTGTTACACCAAATCACATTATGCCCTGGTTCACACCTCTGCGACTTCAGATGCATTAATTTTTCACCACTTCAGTGCGATTTAACTCTCATAGACTATAAGGTAAATGCACTGAAATCACATCTGTGTCTACATCAGTGCTACTTTGAAGTCATGCATTAAATGGGACCAAAGTGCACCACTTTGAAATCGCATTTGGTGTGAACAAGGGCTAAAAGTGATATTCTAAGCTATGATTAAGGCCCTCTGAGGGCTGAAATATGTAAACTGCTTGTTTTCTGGATTTTTTTTTTACCTCTACCTACTGCATTGAATAATGGGATTTTATGTTGTGAAGGATCTGAGTCATTTGTCAGCTAGTTCACAATGGGTACAGTCCAGTGCGCTTTTTTTCTGCATCAAAAATGCATGCACAGTGTTTTCTATGTATTCCAATGACCCTAGTTCACACCAGTGAACCAGTGAACAGTGCAGTTGGTTCCAGTCAGTTTCCAGTGCAGAAAAAAAAGTAGAACATGCTGCATTTTTTCTGCACAAAACTGTACTGGAACATGGCAAACTGCATCAAAACTGCACCGGAACTGCGTCTGGTGTGAACTGTAAGTAGAAATGTATCCGGAGTGCGTTTTTAAGGTGTGAACTGGCCCTAAATCTTAAAAGTGATATGCGTCCATTTTTATTATTGTCCAATCGTGTGCACCAAAATAAGCAAGCAAGTGCACTGATGTTTTTAGTTATACATTGTACTAAAATGTTGCGCATTACCACTGTGGAAGGAATCCTCTAGATCAGTGGTCTCCAAACTCCGGCCCTGGCGCCGTATGTGGCCCTTTTTCTTGCCTTTATCTGGCCCACGAGGCATTATTCCTGCCACGAACACCAAGGATGGGGCACTATTCCTCCCATTGACACTATCCATGGGGCACTAGTCTTCCAAAGTCTCTAACGATTTCTCCCCCTAATACCAAAGATCGGGTATTGTTTAATCCCACTGGGCACAGTCCAGTTCCCTGATGCCTGAAGGACAGTAAACTGGCCCTTTCTGTAGAACGTTTGGAGACCCCTGCTCTAGACAGTGAGGATCAGAGCTGCAGGAGGGACAGGGGAGGTGGGTGTGTATGGAAGGACAGTGCAGCACTATCATGCAATGCATTTGCTATTTATTTATTTATTACAGGTATTTATATAGAGCTGAGAATTAACAAGGCACTTTACGTATATTGTACGTTCAGAAATTAATGAATGGTCATGGAACACTTTTATTTATTTGGCACATAAAAAGCTTAAGGCCTCATACACATTTACAGTGGGAAAATCGGACATATTTCAGCTCCCTGGAGGCCAGTGCCAGCAGCCTGTCAAAATCAATGATGTATGCTGTACACACATCCAAGTGGTACTCTCATACAAGGCCATATATGCATACAGGGACTGCAGAATGCAGAAAGCCTCTGATTTTGACAGGCTGCTGGCAGTGGGCTGTACACAAACCTGTGGCTCCCAGGTGCTGAAATAGGCATTTTGGTAAAGCTGTACAGGCAAATACATGCATGAAGGAGTGGTTGGACACGTAACATAATTTTGTCCTTCAATATAATAAATCAGTATGGGTACTGCCATAATGAATCCTTTTTTGTAGAAGCCTGGTTGCTGCAGAAGAGAATATGCACAGTGGCGATTTTGCAAGAGCAATCATCACTCATGATATCCTTCTAGTAATCTCTAGTGATTAATCAGTACACATTGCACAGTGGAATACAACATTTATTATTACAGGTACTTATATAGTGCTGTCAATTTATGCAGCACTTTACATATACACTATATTGCCAAATGTATTGGGCTGCCTGCCTTTACACGCACATGAACTTTAATGGCATCCCAGTCTTAGTCCATAGGATTCAATATTGAGTTGGTCCACCCTTTGCAGCTATAACAGCTTCAACTATTCTAGGAAGGCTTTCCATAAGGTTTAGGAGTGTGTCTATGGGAATATTTGACCATTCTTCCAGAAGCGCATTTGTGAGGTCAGGCACTGATGTCAGACGAGAAGGCCTGGCTTGCTGTCTCCACTCTAATTCATCTCAAAGGTACGCTATCAGGTTGAGGTGAAGACTGTGCAGGCCAGTCAAGTTCCTCCACCCCAAACTCACTCATCCATGTCTTTATGGGCCTTGCTTTGTGCACTGGTGCGCAGTCATGTTGGAACAGGAAGGGGCCATCCCCAAACTGTTCCCACAACGTTGGGAGCATGAAATTTTCCAAAATGTCTTGGCATGCTGATGCCTAGAGTTCCCTTCACTGGAACGAAGGGGCCAAGCCCAACCCCTGAAGAGCAACCCCACATCATAATCCCCCCTCCATCAAATGTTACACTTGGCACAATGCAGTCAGGCAAGTACCGTTCTCCTGGCAACCGCCAAACCCAGACACGTTCATCAGATTGCCAGACAGAGAAGCGTGATTCATCACTCCAGAGAACACGTCTCCACTGCTTTAGAGTCCAGAGGCGGTGTGCTTTACACCACTGCATCCAATGCTTTGCATTACACTTGGTGATGTAAGGCTTGGATGCAGCTGCTCGGCCATGGAAACCCATTCCATGAACCTCCCTATGCACTATTGCTGTGCTAATCTGAAGGCCACATGAAGTTTGGAAGCCTTTAGCTATTGACTCTGCAGATGGTGACTTCTGTGCACTGTGCACTTCAGCATGTGCTGACCCCACTCTATCATTTTACGGGGCCTACCACTTCATGGCTGAGTTGCTGTTGTTCCCAGTTGCTTCCACTTTGTTATACCACTAACATTTGACTGTGGAATATTTAGTAACGAGGAAATGTCACGGATGGATTTTTGCATTTAGTAACGAGGAAATGCCACGGATGGATTTTTGCATTTAGTAACGAGGAAATGTCACGGATGGATTTTTGCATTTAGTAACGAGGAAATGTCAAGGATGGATTTTTGCGCAGATTACAACTTATTACTGTACCACACTTGAAGACCCATCCTTTTCACAAATGTTTGTAGAAGCAGTCTGCATGCCTAGGTGCTTAATTTTATATACCTGTGGCCATGGAGGTGATTGGAACACCTGAATGCAATGATTTGGAGGGATTTCCTAATACTTTTGGCAATATAGTGTATATATTGTACATGCACATCAGTCCCTAACCCTCAAGGGGCATGCAATCTAAGGTCCCTAACTAAAGCCGGCTATACATGGGTCGATTTCCGAATTATTTTTTTGTTATAAAATCGGACCTAAGAATAATCGACCGATTTTCGCTTTGTTATTGGCACCGGTCGATTTTCGAGGTTCCTCCCCAATTCATTTATCGTGCATGTTCGAAAATTAGTGAAAAACGAAATCATGGTGTCACCATCGGATTACAGAACGAACAACGTTTTCGATCAAAAAATCATTTGGAATTCGACCCATGTATGGCCTGCTTTACATTCATACATACACATATTAGGGCCAATTTAGACAGGAGTCAATTAACCTACAAAGCATGTCTTTGGAGTGTGGGAGGAAACCAGAGTACTGAGAGGAAACCCACACAAGCATAGGGAGAACATGCAAACTCCAGGCAGGTGGTGCCATGGTTGGGATTTGAACCAACAACACTAGCAATGCCAGTCGGAAGTGCTAACAATTTAGCCACTGTGCTGTCCTAGTTTATTGGTAGGTAATTACTGATGATAGCACTAAACTCAAAGTTTGTGCAAATGATTGATGCTACATGGAAATAAATGTACTGTATAATAATCAGAAGCAGTTAGTTGTGGTTGACCATAGTTGTGTGATCACACTAGCAAAAATCAGTCATGTGTACCCATCATATTCAGTTGACAGACAACTCTCTACAATGGAGATGTAGCAGATGGGCAGCGAATGGTATGTTGTTATGCAGAGACCACCAGCTCCCAGGAGGATCAGAACACTGCCTGCCTATTCCTTGTGTGGAATGGCATTTTGTTGACTGTTTGCTAAGGAGGGCAGGAGAAGGCATGTGGAGCTTTGTCCTCAAAAATGTACTTATCCTTTTTATATAACATGCCTAAACTTCTGATTTACCACTACTGATTACTTGGCAAAGACAGCAAGAATTAATAAGTAAACCAAAAAAGTAATTTCTGGCAAGTGTCATCTGCTCCACAATGCTGCAATCCCTACTTACATGTGACACTGGTAGTGAAAGCTATTTTTACTGGAAACATTGAGCTAGATTATAGTGACGCTGTTCTAATCCACCTAACTAAAAGCAGACCCCTATTTCTAACCTCTTGTAATATTAGACGTCCACCTCTGACAACCCCCACTTTTCTTCAGGATCTCTGCTGAGAACTGTTATTGTGGCTTTTCTTTTGAGGTATAATGTTTCTATAAGAGTGTGAATAAGGGAAAGACAGGCTTATCTTTTGGCGATTGACCAAAAAAAACAATGCGGCCAAATGCTATATCCCTCTCAGGATCAGTTAGTGGGTTTAATTTACTAAAATAGTAGAGATTTTTCACTTAAAGTGACTCAAAATATACTGAAGCCAAAGCACTAACATGACAGCCTAGGAACATACATTTTCAAAGGAGAGGTTAGTAATGGCAGCCTCTATACTTTTTTATGGCAGTATCATTTTAACGAAGTGAAAAAAGTAAAGTTGTGATCACTTCAGTTAACCAAACATATTCAAAAATCCCAATTTTTTTTTTTTTTTTTAAATTAAAATAATAGACACACCCTATTTACCTGCTCTGTGCAATGGTCTTGCACAGAGCAGCTCCGATCTTCCTCTCCTCCTCTTCCCAGGTCACCTGCTTATGCTCCTGGCTCCTCTGCTTCATCCAGTGCCCCATAGGAAGCCGCTTCCTATGGGGGCACTCGTGCGGGCTTACTCCCAAGCCCCACTGCCATCCATAGACAGACAGCGAGGCATGCCCCCCAATGACTCCCACTGCTATTGATCTGCCCAGTGAGGATAGGCAGAACCGAGAAAGCCACTGCGGTCATGCACAGTGCTGGATCCTGATGGGGCTCAGGTAAGTATATGGTTGGGGGATGAACCCACGCACAGAAGGTTTTTTTACCTTAATGCACAAAGGTAAAAACTTAAAGCGGACTTCCAGTCATTTTGTTATGTGTTTTTTTTTTTTTTTTTTTTAAGTCAGCAGCTACAAAAACTGCAGCTGGTGACTTTTGTTAAACACACACTCACCTGTCCCAGGGTCCAGCGATGTACTCACCTGCGCCGTCCCTTCTCTTCCTCTTCTCTACCCGGCGTCGGCATCTCAACTGTGGGCACCGGGCTGTGACAACTTGCAGCTTCACAGCCGAGTGCCTACTGCGCATGCCCAAGTTGCACTGCGCATCCTGATTAGTTCGGCAGTGTTCTGAGGTCTGTGAATAGTCCCAGAAGACTATGGGAGGAAGGAGGGGGGCCAAACTTCCGTATCACTTCTCCAAACTTAGCCGGAAGTGGGAGCGGCTACCTGTCAAAACCAGGTATCCAGGTATAGTCAATTGATTTGGTCAATGGCCATATTATCTCAATGTCTTTTTCTAGCAGGAAAATCTAAAAATCAGCATAATGGGTGTTAGAAGGGTTTATTTTGAACTACCTGAAAGTAGAAACAAGGCAAATCCTACAATTTAAACAGGAACTAAGCTAAGCTGTCCAAAATAGGCAGGCAGAGGACAAAGGATTAGTCATCAGTATTGCCTGTGGATACTATGCAGCTGATGCTTCCCCATGCTTTGTTCTGCACTGTGTTTCTGTGTGAAGGTGGCCATCTTTGTAGAGCAGGGCTTTGCTTCCTTATGTCAGAGCCTCCAGCAGGGAGAACAGTAACTGTACCATTAGTGACATCAGCCAATCTCACTCCAAATCTAAATCAAACTTCCAAAGACGATCAGTCAGAGTCAGCAGTACTTTAGATCTCACACTGTAGATATACAACTATGAGACTGTAGACCAGCCATTTTCAATTAGGGTTCCATGGAATCCTAGAGTTCTTCCAGAGATTTATAGGGGTTCCTGGATTTGTGGCTGATTGACCTCCCTTCTAATGATGCCTGGATTGTTCAGCATTCAGTGCCACTTAACAGAGACAGTAGCAAAGTAAGGAACATTGTTCCTAATGACCCCCCCATGAATTCATTTTAGGGGGGTGTCGCAAGCGTGCGTGCCAGAGACTGCAGTCTGCCATTTTGTTAAGAGTAGCATGTTATTTCCTCATTCTCCTTCCCCCTCCCTTCCTGAGAGGCACAGTGACAGATGTGTGTGTGGACTGTTTATGGGTCACTGGCCGGCCAAGGCATCTCCAGCTAGGTGCCGAGCTGTCTGTGAAAGCTGTATCTTTTCTCACCTAGGAAGAGATCAGGCCAGCTTTCCCAAGAGAATTGGAGTCTCACTGACCAAAGTAGCTGTGTAATTTCACACCTCGTAACAAGATAAGGGAGCCTTCCCAAGAGTTGAAAGGGCTAATAACCTAGCTCATCGTAGGTGACAGAATTAGATGAACACTTCTCAAAGCAATTTTTCCCCTATGTCTCATATCTTGGAATATGAAAGACTTACATAAAAACTGGACACCTCGTCAGATGGCCAATGAGCAGGCGAACAGTTTAACGGGTCACTCGCTTATCTCGGACCATCAGGGAAGCCGAAACATAGAACTTGTGAACCGTGCAATATATAATTTTATAATTCATATCTATATAATCCCCAGACTTGTCTGCATAATAATATACCCGCGGGTGGACTGTCACTGGTGCAGATGGGAAGTTATGGACCAGAATATGAACTATGAAAGATGTTGGCTCCAGTTTAGGGTTCTGCCTGACGATTCCTCCCTAACCAGGGGATTGGTCTTTTACTTCAGAACCACCCCCCGCTGGGAAACTTTAAAACAGGCTGTCAAGCCTAAGAGTAGGAAGTTGAAGACATCTCCCATTTTACATCAATATACCACCTGGGGAGACCTGTGCCTTTTGCTCTGAAATGTGATCTGCTTACATCCAAGGCTTAATGGCAAGTAACTTAACCCTTTAACTTCTCCCTGTTATCTCTTTGCTGTGCTGTTTTCTGTGTGTGTGTGTGTATATGTACTGTATATATATATATATATATATATATATATATATATGTGTGTGTATGTATGTGTGTGTGTGTGTATATATATGTATGTGTGTGTGTGTGTGTATATATATATATATATATATATATATATATATATATCTCTACCTATATCTTAGTTACATCTTCTCTGTAAATATTTTTATTGCACCTGTTTGTCCCTTTTCGTAATAAATCTCTTTCTTTGTTTTAACCCTCTGTATAACAGGCCTGTATTATGACCAGGTTATGCAGTCGATTATATCAACCAGCATAGTGTTATAGCTGAATGCCGAGTTTCCTCTTTCTCTGATCAAAAAGGAGGTGGTGGCAGTGTGAAGGGGTTAATTAACCTGACCCAGTAACAATCGATTCAGGCTGCTGGCACATCGATCGGTATCCATTAGCTGGAAAATCGTTGTGCTGGGTGTGGCATTGTTACGCACGTCACATTGCGGTTGTAGATCGGTTATCCCTGCGGTCATGAGTTTGGAGAGAAGGTCTGGGGTCTGACGCCGCGATCGTGACATATGGGGGTTCCCTAAGACCTGAACATTTCTCAATGGTTCCTCCAGGGTAAAAAAATGAGACAGGCTGCTGCAAGAACAGGAGTGAACTGTTCTTTTTCAGGAGGAATTTGTTCGAAAGTCTTGCTGCTGTCAATGAAATTCTGTGAGGAGGGATCGGGGGGCATGGCTGAGCCTGTCTATGAACACACACCGCCCGGCTCAGAATGTGTCTGCATGGGTGCTTGCTATGGGGGGCACCCACAGGAAGAGGGAGTGGTCAGCGCTAGCAGTGGACTCCAGAAGGGGAGGCAAGCAACTGCTCTGTGCAATAGCATTACACAGAGTAGGTAAGTATATCTTTATTTTATTTCAATAAAAGAAATTAGGCTTTAATAACACTGAGGTTATTTTTTCAGAGTATTGCTTAGTCACGCTTACAATTTCTGGATGTTCCCTATAATATAAAAAAAAAACTTCACTTTTCGAACTCAGGTCCACTTTAAAGAAGAACTATAGGCAAAACATTTTTTTTCATTTAGGATAGAAAAAGGGGGGTTATAACCTCTGCCAGATTTTGCAAATTAACCACTTGCCCTCCAGGGAATTTACCCCTCTTCCTGACCAGGCCATTTTTTTGTGATATGGTGCTGTGTTACTTTAACTGACAATTGCGTGGACATACAATGCTGTACATAAATTAAATGTCCTTTTTTCCCGCACAAATAGAGGTTTCTTTCGGTGGTATTTGATCACCTGTGTGTTTTTTTATTTTTTGCACTATAAATAAAAAAAGACCCCACAATTTTGAGAAAAAAAACAATATTTTTGACTTTTTACTATAAAACATATCCAGTAAAAAACTTAAAATAAAATTTCTTCATAAATTTAGGCTAACGTATATTCTGCTACATGTCTTTGCTAATACATGTAAATTAATTGGTTTACATGAAAGTCATACCGTCTACAAATGGCAGTATATGTACTGAAATTTTTTTTTTCCATTTTCTTTTTTACTAGTAATGCCGGCGATCAGCAACTGATAGCAGGACTGCGGTGGGCATTCTGACATTGGGGGGGGGAACTTACTAACTGCCACTGACATCCAGGGACTTACTGACAACTCATGGGGCCCCCGGGCAATAGGGGATCATGGGGCCCCTGTGTCCTTGCCCCAACTCAAAAAAGCCTATGAAAAAGGTACCAGGGGCATCTCATGGGGCCCCCTACTGACCCCAGGCCATTGGGCAGTGCCCGAGTTTCCAAAAGATCAGTCCGCCCCTGCTGACATCACAATGACACTAATACAGTGATCAGTGCTAATAGAAAGTACTGACACTGTACTGATGACACGGGGCAGGAAGGGGTAAACATCTGGGGTGACCAAGGGTTAACTGTGCTGTGTGTGTTTTTACTAGGAAAACATACTGCTGTGTAGTATTGCTGTGCAGAGAAATATACAGCAGCATGTTACTGCTCGCAGGAGAGAGACCTGTGGTGTTTACACACAGGTCTCTCCCCTGTCAGTGATACTCAGTGATCGCCGGTGGGGAATCTCTGTCCAGGACCCGGTGATCGACATCTGTAGCCACCAATGGTGGCACGAGTAGGGCGGCACGTTTTGCACAGCCCTGCTGCCCTGTAGCATTAGTTCTGCTATAGGGCAATAGGGAAGCGGTTAAGGGAATTCCTTGGGGACCCCCAGGTCACCAGAACTAGTGTCCCCATTGGAAGATTTCCCCTCTATTACATTTCTGGGGACAACCCAAAATGTGGGATTTTCTTTTACTTTCACTTTCAGTGATAATGGTAAACAGGACAAATAGAGAGGGTGAATCTCCTTAAAGCGGAGTTCCACCTGGAAAAAAAAAATAAAGTCAGCAGCTACAAAAACTGTAGCTGCTGATTTTTTAAAATACAGACACTTACCTGTCCCTCAGTCCAACGGTGTCCTCACCATGGCTGGTTTCACCGGCCGTCTTTTCTCCTTGGCGCTGGCACCTTCAGTGTGCGCACCCAGCTGTGACAGCTTGCAGCTTCACAGCCGGTTGTCCACTGCGCATGCACGAGAAGCACTGTTCTTTGTGAATGGCCCCATAATCTTCTTGGACCTGTCACGTGTCCCAGAAGACTATAGGGGGGGGAGGATATCTTCTGCTTCTGATCGTCTAGGTGATCGCAGCGGAAGTGGCAGTGGGTACCTGTCAAATTCGGGTACCCGGTCCCCAAAGGTGCCAACAGTCAAAAACCGACAAGCATCCTAATCCCTATCCACTCTATCCAAAATTAAAAAAAAAAAAAAATTGCCTTTAGCTATACTTTAGGTTTGAATGCTTTTAAGGTAAAATGTAAAATCTTTTACACATTTTCCGTTATTGGAGGCAAAGGCGCAATTAATGTAAAATGCACAGCCTTATAAATCCACTCTAGACTATTTAGTTAGAGGTAGATGACACGTTCTTGAAAGATGCATATAAATGTATCAGTACATGACATAAATCAGATGGGTAGGTAGTGACAAGTCCCACCTGTCATTAGCTCAGAAGTTACAGCCTAGTCCTCTGATAAGAACATAGCAGGCAGGGTTACATGTCAGTCTGCACTCAACAGTTGCATATACAATGTGTGACTTTACAGGCCCGTCTTGACTGATTTACCCTCTATGGTGTAGCATCTGTTTCTGTCGTAAGTTAGAATGGTCATAGACAGAATGATTTTAATCAGACCCAACAAATTGTACCAGGGGCATATGCTTGTTCAATAATGCAGACAATCTCACGTTTTTTGAAAATAATTTGTGTGTGTTTTTGTGCTGTAGATATCAGTGTGATCCCACTGTTCACCACTCTGGATGATAGCATTTCTTATTAATGACCATCAGTCAAGAATGATTTACCTTCTTTAGCATGGTTTGTGACCTTTTTATGCTTAACACAAACTGATTCCCTTGGAAGTTTGCCTGATATCATTGGATTTTGCATGTACAGTGTATTCCGCCATTGGCTAGCATTAGATATAACTCTATTCCTTCTTCCCATGGAAAGCTATTTGGTGCTTCATGGGTGTTAAAGTGGAACTTCACTCTCTCATTCAACATGGACTGTTTTAGTACTTATGATGCCAGCTTTCGTAAATAGATAGGAAAGTATATCATATTTACTTGTGTTAAACTTTTTTTTACATTTCTTCAGTTACGTCCTAGTTTTCATGCCTAGGCAAATGAGTTCATACATCCCAGGAGTCTCCAGGAGGGGAGGGAGGGTTCTCAGCTCAACCTATACCTGAGCTAAGGGCTGATGGATGCCAGGAAGTAAATGCTACATGAATCACCTGCCCTTACTCAAGATGGCCATTGCCAGAAATGCCAGGGGGTGTTTTTCAAAATGAATCCTCAGCAAACTAAAGCATGTAGACATGGATGGATGGGTGAGTTTGCTTTCAGTATTAAAATTAAATTAAATAGCAGTGTAATTCCACTTTAAATACCTATATCCCATGTTTGTGGATGGTCACATGGTATCTCTCCCACATGCAGGAGACATTTGGGATTCCCTAAAAAGCTTACTTTCATTATCTCCTACTCCTAAACGATTACCCTGCTCAACCAAAGTAGAAACACTTTTCCAGCTGGAGAGCTAATCTAAGCTGGTTTCCACTCTTTTCTACTCTTGTTACCAGTAAATCCACTATATTACATAAGTACAAAGAAATATGGCAATTTGTGATGCCTAAATTAACAATGGATGATTGCATTTGAGGATAACTATATTTGAGGATGTGCTCTCATCTAAGGGTAAAATTATTCAAGTGAAATAACATCTATTATACAACAGTAACTCTTCATAAACCTGGCTTTAGGTCCTTACCACTTTGTCTTCGATTTTCTTTCACTCCGATTGGGAATGTGCATGTATACCAGATATAACTGGTTTCCTAGAAGTGATAATAGGCCTTCCAAATATATGTACCCCATGGTCTACCCTTTGGGCATAGTTGACAAGTTGCTGGTGACTCAGCATTCTAAATGTCTTCTATTATTAATATACAGGATTTATATAGCGCCAACAGATTGCACAGGGCTATATAATATAAAGGGGGACAGTACAATTACAATATAGTTCAATACAGAAGGAATATGAGGGCCCAGCTCATAGAGCTCACAATCTAAAGGGAGGGGGAGATGGTACAAAAGGCAATAGCTACAGGCGATAATTTAATGGAGGTGACTCTCAAGTATGGCTTTTTAGATGAAGGTGGGGTAGGCTTTCCTGGATCGCCTAAAGGTGGATAGGAGCTGACCGGACCTACTGGGGTAGGTAGTTCCAGAGGATTGGAGAAGTTATGGAAAAGTCCTGGAGGTGAGTGTGGGGGGAGGTAACAAGGGAGCTAGAAAGGAAGACGTCATGGGAGGTGCAGAGAAGACAGTTTGGACAATATCTGCAAATGAGGTTGGTGATGTAGCGAGGGACAATGTTGTGGATGGCTTTATACAGTATGTTGTGGTTAGTATTTAGAATTTTATTAGTATTTTTTAAATTTTGGGCTAGTGGAAGCCAGTGAAGAGATTGGTAGAGAGGGTCACCAGTCACAGATCGGTTAGTAAGGTGAATAAGCCTGGCATCAGCATTCATAATAAACTGAAAGGAGTATAGCCTGCGTAAAGGTAGGCCAGTGAGGAGGGAGTTGCAGTAGTCAAGGCTGGAAATAACCAAGGAGTGTTTTGTGGTGTTAGCAGGAAGGTGCGAATTCTGGAAATGTTGCAGAAATGTCTTCTACACATTTTCCTCTTTTATGCAATAAAGGCCATTCCCCTAACCTGGAGTACTCCCCCCCCCCCCCCCCCCCCCCCTCACTCTGGGAACGTGGAAAAAAATGTTTGATCAAATTCTACCTTTTTATATAAATTGACCTATGAAAATACAGTCTTTTTGTATTTGGGGACTCTGGTAGCGTCAACTTCCATGATCCTGGTGAGACCTAGAATGCTCATTAATTTTTTTTTTATTTGTGAGTCTTCTGTATGTTTTTTGATATGCCCTACAGTGTTACTAAACCCAGGAACCTGCATTCACTATATCCAATCTCCCACAGTACACAGAACATGGAAATGCAATTATTTTAGTAAATATAAACTGCTAAATACCTTTTTCTCATCAGCAGTTAGAGCAGTCTTATGACTTCTATCGGTGTCCAGCAGAGCACATGTTAAAGCTTGTAGAAGGAGTGTTATTTATGCTCTAGGAGGATGCAGAACCCTTAACCTCTGTCTGGACAGTGCTAATTGGCCCTGTCCTGATCACATGCACTCTCCCAAGAAAAAAAACTCTCTAGCAATACACACCAAACTGAGCATGTGCAGAGTGTTTGCACACAATATGTCTTATCAGGAGATAAGAAGGGGAGGATCAAAGAAGTCAGGATCAAACAGAATTTTTACACAATGTGGATGATTAACCCCTTAGGTTCCACAGTGAGTATAACAAGCATGCTTTACTGCATATACACACTGATTTTAATGTTGTGGGTTTAGTAACACTTTAAATAAGATGTATGGGGTTAATAAAAATACAAATATAGATACTCGCCACAATGCTGCAGCATTGGTGTGATGCTGCATCTATCCTACGTTGGCATATATGACCGAGAATGATCACATGACCGCTGATTGCTTAATTCTTGGTATCTTAGGAGCGGAGAGCAGTGGAGCAGTGACGGTCAGCTCTGCCCCTCCAGCGCTCAGTGGAGCTCCATGGTGGGGGCAGATGGCTTCAGCACTGAGCTGCATGCTGAGAGCTGGAGACAGCTGTCAATCAAGTAGCTGGGTTGATCCAGACAATATGGTCGGGATCATTCTAGAGCCTGGAGCAGCTGTGACCGGCTAAAACCTGCTGTCAGCTGATTCTGGGTCACAGGAGTGCGTAAGTAAGTGCACTCCTGTGACCTAAAAGAGAAGTATGGCCAAAAAAAGCTTTTTCTATGGCTTTCTCATGTAGCATTGTCATTGCAAACCTGTCTATGTAATATGTTTTTGTATAATGATCCGTTTCCGCAGTAATAAGAGACAACAGTGGGATGTTTTATGGTGATGATTTATTGTTGCTATATACTTGCAAAGTTTAATTAAAAACTGAATAGTAATTACGCCATTCTTGGTTATAATGCAAACCTTCCCTCCCCTTTATTTGGGTATTGGGTATTTTCTGAAGCTGTAACGAAGTCCAATGGTGTAAAGTAAACTTGGTGATGTATGGTGAAATTCACTTTGGAATGTTGGAATGAAAGGTCGGCCCTCCCCCTTTTTGTGCTCTTAAGAATACATTTGCTGTGTGCACTCATTTGCATCTATTTTTGCTATTACAAAGTATTTTCTTTGTTAACTAAAATAGTTTGGGATTACCGATCAGCAAGCAAGGGACAGGAAAATATGAAGCTCTTCAATGCATTTAGGGCACTTTGTGGCTGTAATTTGTTTCCTGGTACACTCACAGTTCATCCTTATGCTCTTGTGTGCCTAATTTTAGAGTGTTAATGGTGAGGATCAGTATCCCAGCACGGTATAGGAGTGGTGTTTTCTGCAGGGCTCCTTTCTCTCTGATGTGGCAGGTTTGTCAAGTTTCGCAGCACATGTACATATATGCTGGTGGCAGCTGCTACTTCTACACTGACAGCGCTGCCAAACTCCACAGCTTCAGATTAACTGTGTGTGACATCCACATGGAGATACTGCGAAAAAGATAGTGTGGGGCTTTAAATAGTGACCAGAGTAGCATGCTCTATTTTGTGATGCTCATTTCAGCTGGTAAAAGCAGCTCATCTAATAAAAGCAAATGTTTGTATCGCCTATACAGGGCAAAGCAACAGGGCTGGTTTAATGACCCCCACCCACCCCCAACATACACAGAACATACTCACTTTGCCTTTGCTCCCCTGACATCCCATTCAGTGATTGGGAGTGAAGAAAATACTTTGTACTTCCAGGTAGGGAGGAGCATGTGATCCACTCGCCTCTCTCTTATTGGACAGTGCTAGAATCTGGTGATTGTCCCAGCATTGTCACATGCGGCACGGAGAAAGCAACTGGGAGCTTACACATAACTTCCTTTCCTCCATCCTGGCAGCTGGACTTTATATTTAAAGTGAAAAATAAAAAAACAGTGTGCTGCCACAAAGTGAATCCTATGTTGAATAGATAAGTAAATAAATAAAGAGGATGCTGCAAATGCAAGTGTTCCCAGCACAGAATAAATAAATGCATACATAAATAAAAAGGCTGCTACCAACAAAAAAAGTGTTTCCAGCACAGAATAAATAAATATAAAAGTGTGTAGCGTTGCCCCTAAACAAATGTTACAAACTAATCCAGCTGTAAATCAAACCAACATGCATTCTCCCCAAATGATATATAAATAAGAGATAAAAACAGTGAACGTCAATACGCCACATAACAAATCATTCTACCACAAAAAGCAGTCAATAAATACATAAAGTGATAAAAAGAGCAATCCGTATTTGGAATCAATATCCCACTTTTTGTTCTAAATTTCATCAAATACCAAATGATAAATCCACCGAAATGTAAATATTCAGTGATAGCAACAATAAAAAAAAGTTACTTTTTGTATTGTTGCTATCACTGAATATTTACATTTCGGTGGATTTATGTGCAATTTAGAAAAATAAGTGGGATATTGATTACAAATACGGATTGCATACCTGCATTTATATCACTTCATGTATTTGATTGCATTTTGTGGTAGAATGATTTATTAAGTGGTGTATTGACTTTCACGGTTTTGATCATTTATTTATATATAATTCTGGGAGAATATTTGTTGTTTTGATTTACAGCTTGATTAGTTTGTGACATTTATTTAAGTACAGTACTACACCCTTTTTATATTTATATATTTAAAGCGATTGTAAAGACATTCTCTGCATTAAGATAAAAAAAATACCTTTTACGTGCAGCTCCTCCCCTGCTCTCCTAAATACTTAACAGAAATATATCAGTCCCCTGCGCTCAAGAGTTGGTTCTGGCCTGCTCAGTGGATTGCTTTTAAAAAAGGCCTGGATTTTTTCTTTGATACACAGAATATAACTGGATATCACATTTATAGGTAAAGTTGATCCAGGGAATATCTGATTGCCTCTCGGGGGATCAGGAAGGAATTTCTTTCACTGCAGGAGTAAATTGGATCATGCTTTCCTGTTTTCTTTGCCTTCCTCTGGATCAGCTGTGGGTGTAGGATTATAACTTTTTTTTTTTTATATGGTTGAACTGGATGGACTTTTGTCTTTTTTCAGCTAAACTAACTATGTATGTAACTATGTAAGAGTGGTGTACAAAGATGCAACTGTGACACATCCTCCGTGTATCAAATATCAGCACTGGCCTTGCTGCCCTCTAGGGGTTGTGGGAAATCCGCAGGAACCAACTGTAAAAACAAAGGAAAATGTGGCGCCCCAGCCTTGTGCATTACCCAGGGTGATAGCTTTATTGATCCAAAACAAAATATACTCACAAACATTGTAGAAACAAAAGCATGTCAAAAACAAAGCGACCACTAGACAGGATCAGCTCCCAAATTCGTGCGGACCCTCTTAAGGCTGAGGAAGAGGAGACCGCTCCTCGAAATGCATCAGCCTTAAGAGGGTCCTCATGAATTTGGGAGCTGATCCTGTCTAGTGGTTGCTTTGCATTTGGCACGCTTTTGTTTCTACAATGTTTGTGAGTATATTTTGTTTTGGATCAATAAAGCGATCACCCTAGGTAATGCAGAAGGCTGGTGCACCCCCGTTTTCTTTTTTGTTTTTACAATTGTCTCCTAAATACTTACCTGAACCCGATCTCAGTCCAGCACAATGCCTGAGAGCAGCGGTGCTGCTCTCTCTCTCTCTCTCTCCCTCCTCACTGGACTCATTGAGAGCAGAGGGAGCCATTGGCCCATGTTGCTGTCAATCAAATCCAGGGACAAGGGAGTGGGGGTTGGTTACTGAGCTGCACTGTGTGTCAATAGTGCTCCCAGAGCAAGCGGCATGCTAGGGGGGTACTTGGAAGGCAGGAGGAGCCAAGAGTGCCGATGGGGGGACCCCAGAAGAGGAGGAACGGAGCTGCTCTGTACAAAACCATTGTACAGATCAGGTTAGTATAACATGTTTGGTTTTTTTTTTTTTTTTTTTTAAAGAACCTTTGAAATCACTTTAAGGGCACTTTCACAGGACTCTGATTGGCACACCAATGCACCTTCTCAGCACACTTGTGTTGAGGGTAAGCCATAGCATTGTGCTTATGTGTGCTATGGTGTGCTTTTCTGCTGAAATTGCTGGATGTACAATTTTAGGTCCATTGTGCTACGTTGGGCAGCCCAATCAAATGAATGAGCAGGACTAATGGCATGCAAATTGATTGGCATACATTTAAAACACTGCAGTGGGCCTGGATTGTGTGAATGGGAATTTAAACTATATTAAATATTGGTCAAAAGCATTCATCTATTATGGATAAGTTGAAATACATCTATGGCCTCAGCACAACAAAAGCAAAATATAGTGTTCTTAAAGCTGAGGTATGCCAATACCCATGGCTCCCAGGTGCCTCTGTAATTTATGCTGTATGGCTCAATAGATCTGTGGGCGTGAGCTCTTAAGCATGGCTTGCTGTGATTGATCAATATACAGTAAGGGTTAATTCTGAAACAATAATAAGCATAGATTTTTATATTATTTTGGAACAGACCCAGTTTCTAGGTTTTTCGTGGTGAAATTTATTATAAACAAAGATGTAAGCAGGCCTTTTTTTTAGCTGCAACAAGCTGGTACCTGGCACCTCCATCACTGGTTCTGGCACCTCTGCTACTGGTACCTGTGGTACTACTACTGGCACTGGTTCTGACACCTTGGATACTGGCACTGGTTCTGACACCTTGAATACTGGCATCTCCTCACTGATGCTAGCACCTCAGACACTGGTACTGGCAATGGTACTGCACCTCAACCATGGGTATTGACACTGTAGGCACTGGTACTGCACCTCTGTCACTGGTATTGGCACACTGGGCACTGGTACTGGCACCTCTAGCACTGGTACTGCCACTTCCAGCACTGTACTGGCACCTGTGGCACTGGTATTGGCGCACTGGTACTGGCACCTCTAGCACTGATACTGCTACTTCCAGCACTGTACTGGCACCAGTATTGGCACCTCGGGCACTGGTACTGCCACTTCCTGCACTGTACTGGCACCCCAAGCACTGGTACTGCCACTTACAGCACTGTACTGGCACCCCGGGCACTGGTCCTGTATGCAGAGCTGTTGAGCATCTTGTTGTTCATCTAGCAAACCCAGGGGCTGGGGGTTTGATTGCCTGCACTTTGTCTCTGGGTATAAGTATGGATGTGGAGCTTGCAATAAGACGTGAAGTGTGAGCTGATTGCCCATGAAATAGCACAGCACGTAGACAAATAAAAAATGGATTCCTTGGTTTTGGAGGAATGTATATCTTAAAAATGTCATCTGACAGATACAATAGACTGCCTGTTAATGCCGTGCAGAACATAGTGCCAGTTGCTTGTGGTATTTGTGTATCTTTTAGTAACAATAACAATTTAAGGAACACGGTGTGATGTGTGGTTTATGTAGCCATGTGCTGGTTCATAATACGAGCCCGGTGTTTCTAAATTGAGGAATTTTTATTCATTCCAGCATGTTTTTGTTTTTTTTTGGTGTTGTGATTTTGTATGTAAATTTTTTTAAAACTTTTATTTAAAGCTGAGATTAAATGCTCATTAAAGTAAAACTAAAGGCAAAACTTTTTTTTTTTTCATTTAGATAGAGTAAGGGAGGGTTATCAACCCTGTAAGTTTTTTTTTTTTTTTTTTTTTTTTTTTTTTTGTCCCATAGCCAAAACTGGAAGTGAGAGGAAATCCCTCCAAAATGACAGAATCCCGGTATGTCACCAGGGTCACCAAGAACTAGTGTCCCCATTGGAAGATTTCTCTTTTGGTGTCAGCCCAAAATTTGTGATTTTCTTTTACTTTCACTATCAGTAATACTGGTAAACAGGACAAATAGAGATGATAAATCTCCCAAACAGGGATACAGACAGCAATAAAGTACTGACATATGTTCTATAATCCCTCTCTACTTCAAAATTTTAGTTATTCTTTAGGCATTGTGCTCTCCTTCTATCTGACGCTCTGGGTGGTCCCTCACCATCCCCACTGCATTGGACATCAACATGGGATTATGGACTGAATAGTCTTCGAGAAGATGCTTTAGGGCAGGAGTGTCAAACTCCATTTCATCACAGGCCATATCAGCATTATGATTGCCCTCAAAGGGCCTTTGTATCTGTAAGATGTTCAGAGCACCTCACCCCCCCACCCCCCATTACATCAGATGTCAAGAATCCCGCACCCTCCCTAACATCATGCATTCCCTTTGGGGGCAGAGCTGGAAAGCAGAAAGTGCAGGTTCTGGAGGAGGACCAGAGGAGGAGTGGATTCAGTTACCAGAGTCTGCTGAATGCTGAGATCAGGGAAGGCAGACATGAGGGGGTGCTGCAGTTGCACTGAGAGCTGCAGGATTTGGCAGAAGAGTTCTGTCCTCCTCTCTGCTGCCGACTGCTGAGACAACAGGGGACCTGCAGGAGAGGTGCAAGGGCCACATGAAATATCTTGGAGGGCCAGATTCAGCCTGTGGGCCTTGTGTTTGACACCTGTACTTCAGGGGATCGGTCGTACAGCTGGAAGAAACCTGCTGGAGTAAAAATGAAGGTAGGTATTACAGTTTTCCCCTATCCCTAGGTCTACCGAGCATTTAAAACACAATTTCAGCAAAAAGTAACAAGTTAAACATTAATATTCTATTAAAAGATAAAAGAACAAAACCGACTTTTGCTGCAATATTCAGCTTTGATCCAAAGCTTTCCCCCACAGACTTTTTTTCTTCTTGTAGATGTCATCAGCATTATTCAAGCCACGTCCACTGAGCCCAGATCATCCTGGACCAACATAGTCTGTGACTGGATAGTGAAAGGATAATCAGCTTGGTGTCCTTCTCATCTCTCAGTCATTCTGATCTCTCCTCCTATCAGTATGCTTCTTGTCAGCATGACATGAAGCATACTGACTTGACATGCCTCTTTTTTCTGATTATCTGTAAACCAGAAAAATGGGGTTAACATTTTAGCTAGATGTGTATTTAAATGTTACCATAAGGCCCCTGTTCACATAAGGTGACTTGAAATCTCGGCCAGAATTGGGTATTGGGTGAACTTAGCCTAAAAGTAAAAAATGCCTAGAATTTTTTAATTTTTTTTTTTTCCCTAAATCATTACAATGAATGCAGGCCTCTCCTCTCCTCCCCCATCTTCATAACCTCTTTGTGCACAGACAGAGAGCTTGGGAAGTTAGAAACTCACAAGACTTCTAGCACAATGTATAAATATTTTTGCAGTATAACATAAAATACATGCAAATATAAAATACATACAGATATAACATAAAATACATACAGATATAACATAAAATACATACAGATATAACAAATAGTATTTTAGCAGATCAAATAGTCCAATAAGAGACATTTGCATACTTTTAATCGGATAGTTTTATGAAGATTATTGCCAAATTTCTGGGAAAAAAAGTATTTTAAGAGATATACTATATCAGAAACAACTATAGGAAATATCAAATCCTACTATATATGCTAAAGAAAATGAAATTAATTTCTTTGCAGTTAACACCCAGATTTTTCAACTTGTATGCAATCATTTTTGAAGGATAATTTATTAAGGATCTTGCAGAGTTTTAAACTGAAAACAGATCATTAGAAGTCAGGTCAGGTTCTGAGTTTCAGCAGTCCTGGAGAGAGAACGCTCACTGAGAGCACTTTGTGATCATAATCACAGATAGTTGGAGTCAAATAACTCAAGAGGCCTGACAATTCAAATGGGGGTCATAGGCTTCCCCCATTCAATGGCTGACCCACAATGCATTGTGCCTTGGTCATGCGTCATTGTGCCTGCATCACAAAATACCTAAGCAACAAAAAGACAGCCTGGATATAAAGGTGGGACTTGTTTTCCTGGAGAGCAACCATTGTTTTTGATTTATGTAAAGCTGGATTGCAAATCTTTAGTATTCCGCTCCAATTTTATATTCATGGTTTGGTTATGTTAATTTAGTTCATGTCATTTATAAGGTGAAAACAAATTAGTCAAGAACAAATCTATAGACCCTCCCTTTTTAGATTGTAAGCTCTGTTTCCTATTGTATTAAATTGCACAGATTTTTACAGCGTGAGGACAGACAATACAATTACACTACAAACTGTTGGTGCTATATAAATCCTGTATTATAATATTATTAATAATAATATAGTAATGTGTCATTTAACCACTTGCCCTCAAAAGGATTTACCCCCCTTCCTGACCAGGCCATTTTATGCAATATGGCGCTGTATTACTGTAACTGACAATTGCGCAGTCATGCAATGCTGCACCCAAATTAAATTTATGTCCTTTTTTCCCCACAAATAGAGCTTTCTTTTGGTGGTATTTGATCACCTGTGTGTTTTTTTTTATTTTTTGCGCTATAAACAAAAAAGTGACCGACAATTCTGAGAAATTAACAATATTTTTTACTTTTTGCTATTAAACATGTCCAGTAAAAAAAATTTAAAAAATCTAATTTCATCATAAATTTAACCCAAAATGTATTCTGCTACATGTCTTTGCTAAAAAATAATCCCAATACGTGTAAATTAATTGGTTTATGTGAAAGTTATAGCGTTTACAAATGGCAGTATATATACTGGATTTATTTTTTTTAAATATATACTAGTAATGTTGGTGATCAGTGACTTATAGCGGGACTACGGCGGGCATTCTGACACTGGGGGGAACTGATCTGGTGTCACTGACATCCCCAGTGACACCAATACAGTGATCAGTGCTAATAAAACGGGACCTGGTGATTGACAGCCAAGGCCGCAAGTGGCGGAGTGGGTAGGGCGCCCTCCAGCCGGAACTGCAAAATTACGTGTGTGTGTGTGTGTGTATGTATGTATGTATGTATGTATGTATGTGTGTGTGTGTGATTTTGTGCACCTGTCACGCCCTGTAGCAGTATTTCTGCTATAGGGCAGTGCAGAAGCAGTTAATATACTTTTTAATATAATCTGGAATCTGATAATGCTGGCCGGGCTCCAGTAGAGCAATGGAGAGTGTGGGTTATTGGTAGGCACTGTTACTTTGCTCTGAATGTACAAAGTGACAGGGTCTCTTAAAGCGGAACTCCAGGATTTATCTTTTTGCAAACTAACATTGTTGCAGCTTAGATTGATGTAAGTAGGTACCTTATATCTGATATACAGAAGGCCACTGGGGATACTGAAAATCACTTACAGAGACAGCCCTGATGTCCTAGTGCTGCTCCAGTAGCTGCATTCTGCACATGAAATACAAAGACATTCTCAGATTGGACAATGTAGAGAGACTTCGCAGTCTGCACCTTGTCCAATCAGCATCCCTAGTGGCCTTCTGAAGATCACATATACATAATTACATGAAGCATGTTTGTCGAAAAGATCATTGCTGTAGTAGAGCCTAAGGCCTCATTCAAATGGCCAATTACATACGTGTCTTGTGCAGCGTCGCATTTTGCCGGCATGGGAATGCACAGGTGTTGCATGCTTCCTTGTGACTACAGTCCCATAGATGTCTATTGGGATATGCGGCTGCATGAACACAGCAGCTGTGTCCCAATATTACATCCATGCTGGTACAGGTGCGTGTCCCCGAACTCACCCTGGGTGCATTTGGGGTTGTGCATCTGCACCCACACGGATGTCACATTGGGAGACGGTGGCTGTGCCCATGCAGCCGCATGTCCCAGTAGACAACTGTAGGACTGCAGGCACAAAGATGCACTGAACAACTGTGCATCACCATGCTGACAAAAACAGACATGCATGGTACACGTAAGTAATCAGCCATATGATCAAGGCCTTAAAGCGGGTTTATTAAAGGTCAGCAGCTACAAAAAACTGTAGCTGCTGACTTTTAATAAACAAACACTTACCTGTCCTAGGGTGCAGTGACGTGCTCTTTCATGCCGTCCCTTCTCCTTCTCAAAACAACTCTGGCATCTCAACTCTGGGCACCAGACTGTGACAGCTTGCGGGTTCTCAGCCAGGTGCCCACTGCGCATGCACGAGTTGTGCTGCGCATCTTGATTGGTCCAACAGTCTTCTGGGACCTGTGAAAGCTCCCAGGAGACTGTGGGAGGAAAGTGTGGCCAAACATTCGGCTCACTTTGCCGCATCAAACTGAGCCAGAAGTGGGAGTGAGTACCTGTCAAAACCAGGTATCCGCTCCCCCCCAAATGGTGCCAAATATGTCGGGGAGGGGGGGGACGGGGGACAAGCGGAGCTTCCACTTTTGGGTGGAACAGCGCTTTAAAGGGATTTTCTGAAGTGCCATGTAGCAACCCATTAGAATCCATATTGATTTTGATTGGTTATAATGGGTCACTGCGCTTGGAATTGCAACTTAAAGTGGAGTTCCAGTTGATTTAAAGAAAAATAAAACAAAAACTGTAGCTGCTGACTTTTAAAATACAGCCACTTACCTATCCCTTGGTCCAGTGGTGTCCTCACCACCACTGGTTTCATCGGCCGTTTTCTGGCATCTTCAGTGTGGGCACACAGATGTGACAGCTTGCAGCTTCACAGCCGGGTGCCCATTCTGCATGCTCGAGAAGCACTGCGCTTTGTGAATGGTCCCATAGCCTTCTGGGACCTGTCACGTGTCACTGATGACTACGGGGAGGAAGGGGGGAGGATAACTTCCGCTTCCTTAGGCCTTAGGCGATTGCAGTGGAAGTGGGAGCGAGTACCTGTCAAATTTGGGTACCCGCTCCCCAAAGGTGACAATGCATTAAAGTGGAACTTCCCCTTTTGGGTGGAGCTCCACTTTCAGAACTGCTTCTCGAATGTGGCTCTGACAGCCTTTAGTGGGGGAGCTACAGTGCACTGACGTCATGCCGCCGGCGCCACGTGGGTCCCGGCGGCCATCTTGATGCTTTGATGTCTGGTCAGTAACGTTCATTTTCTTTTTATATCTGCTTGCTGGATGTTTAATAAACGTGATTTTTTTAAACCATATCACGCTATTGGCCTCCTTTCTGGGGCTCTATGTGAGCTTCCCACCACCCACAGAGCCATTTGAGGGAAGGTTTGAGAGACGACAGACAGCTGATTGAGCTCCTTGAGATCTTCCATGCACCTCATATATTGGGATTGATTCACGCTTAACTTTGGACTATACGTTTCCTTTATTATTATATATGCACGTGTGGTCAGGAAAGAATAGAGCACATAATTTGCTTTGCACTTTATATATGCACTTTCTGGTCATGCTTAGTGACCTATATGGTTTGACACAATAAGTCACATGATTTGTTGATTTGCACTTTATTAATGATCATATGTTTACATTATATGCAATATCCCATGTTCTCAATTTTAGCGCTGCACCCTTTGTTTATAGGTCCCTCCCACAGCTCTGCTCTCTGCAGATGTTATGTGCAGCAAATAGGTGATGGCACTGCTTCTTTTATGTGAAAATATCTGGGTTTGCGTTCAGTGTATGAAAATCAGATTTATATCTTTTGTGACTGAGTAATTTACAGTATTTACTTGAATGTTTTTGTGCCTGGAGTTCCCCTTTTAAAAAAAAATAAATAAAAAAATAAAGGGAATGGGAAGTAATAGATGTGAATGTGACAGTGTATCTTTAGTATAATACCTCTGTTTTGGCACGTAAATACCTTAGCAAATCAAGACTACAGATTTATCATTATACTTTTTGTTATTCAGTTCTTTTGTGTATCTAAACTATTGTGTTAAACTTTCACATGGGCTCCAAGGTTAATGCTGTAACTTTGTAATATTTACACCAGATGTAACTAATGTAACACATTTTTATTAGCAAAGCAAACACCAAAGTTTATAGCTGTTGTTAGGATACCTGTGGGCGGTGTTACCCTCAGCAGGCGCTATGAACATTTTTATATTGCTCAATTTAATAATATATGCCACGTTATTGACATTGATCTGCCAAAGGCATTAATGCTTTAATGACCTGCATGACTGGCACATGCTAAACTTTTTGTTTTCTGCCCAGGCTGGTTTTTATCATATTTTATTAGAGAGTAGACTTTTTTTTTTTTTTTTTCTTTTTTAGGTTTTCTCCTGAGACAGTGTAAAGTTTCACAGCCAGTAATATCTAAAAGGTTTTTTCATCCAGCCGGGGAATAGGATTTCTAGCAGTGAGCGTTAAAATTCAGTCTTGTTGAAAGGGTTACACCTAATGCACGGCTTGGTACACATGATAAAGAGCCACTCTGTATCAGGTGGGTTTGGTGCTAGGAACCCAGCACTGGTTTTGGCTTTGGTGCAGAGGCTGGGTGGTCCAGATGCAGGATGGTCATGACAAGGTAAGTACAGGATTTAATGCTATGGATAAGTTTACGCTCTTAGTGTTTAGATTTTAGGTTACATTTTGGAGTTAAAGCCCAACTCCATGACTTAGTTAAAGTGTTACTAAACCCAGGACCCTGCATTCACTATATGTGCTCTCCCACAGTACACAGAACATGGAAATACAATTATTTTAGTAAATATAAACTGCTAAATACCTTTTCTCATCAGCAGTTAGGGCAGTCTTGTGACTTCAGCTGAGCACTGGTTAAAGCTTGTAGGAGGAGTTTTCTCTAGGAGGATGCATAACCTCTGTCTGGACAGTGCTGATTGGCCCTGTGCTCATCACATGCACTCTACCAAGAAAAAAAAATATATCTAGCAATACATACTAAACTGAGAATGTGCAGAAGGGTTACAGGTTCAGTCTGTCTTATCAGCATGAACATTTGAAGAAGAGGGGGGACAGAGAAGTCAGGATCAAACACAATTTTTATACAATGCAGAGAATTAACCCCTTAGGTTCCACAGTGAGTATTACAAACATGCTTTACTGCACATACAGGCTGATTTTACTGTTTTGGGCTTAGTAACACTTTGAGTTTATTTAATGTTATGGATAAGGTTGCAATCTAAGCGTCTAAATTTTAGGTTACATTTTGGAATTAAAGTCCAACTCCAGGATTTAGTTAAAGTGTTACTAAACTCCGGACCCTGCATTCACTATATCGGGTTCCTACAGTACACAGAACATGGAAATGCAATTATTTTAGTAAATATAAACTGTTTAAATACCTTTTTTTCATCAGCTGTTAGAGCAGTTCTGTGACTCCTATCAGTGTCCAACAGAGGGGCACTGCTTAAAGTTTGTAAGAGGAGTTTTCATTCTCCCTTGATTGTCCTATGAGGCTGCAGGAACCCTGATCCGCTGTCTGGACAGTTCGGATTGGCCTGTGCTGATCACATGCACTTTCCCCCCCAAGAAAAAAAAAAAAAACCTCTCTAGCAATACACACCAAACTGTGCATGTGCAGCTTGCCCCAAGGCTCCGTTCTATCAGCAGATGGATTGGGGACAGTAGAAGGAGGGGAGGATCAGAGAAGACCGGATCAAACCGCCTTTTTACACAATGCAGAGGATTAACCCCTTAGGTTCCACAGTGAGTATAACAAGCATGCTTCACTGCCTATATAGACTGATTTTACTGTTGTGGGTTTACTAACACTTCAAAATCTAACCTTGCAGTGCCCCCTCCTTACTTCCCACACTGCAAAGGTTAAATGTTTGTTTTGTCTAGGGGGTGCAATAACAGGTATTATTACTTCCTTCACGCTCCCACTCCTGTGTTATTCTCTTCTCCCTCAACATCATCACGTACAGTGGAGGGCTATGAAACCTTTATTGTATGTTGATGAGACAGGAGTCTGATCATGGCTATGAGTGGCTTACAGAGGAGACTGTGGTGAACCGGTCACACCACTTGAAGGACCCTGCTAGAATTCAGAATAAGGTAAAGGCATGGGCAGAAAACGTCTGAATGGAGGGTATAAACAGTACAGGAGGCCACTAACGTTGGGGAGAGGTGACTGGGAAACTTGGTGGTGGGAGTGTTTAGCCTTGAGAACGTTAGGAAGTTGGCAATAGAAAATCAAGCCCAGAGATCTTACCACCAGAGTCCCTTAGAGATTAAAGAAACTATTTGGTGGTACAGCTGTCCAGAGAATGCCAAATCTGGATGAACAGTTTTGGGTTGACAGATCGTTAATGTATGTAGCAGGTAATTATCACTTTATGAAAATGGTTTCCTAGATTTAGTACATATGTAAAATGGCTTGAGACACACTAGTGCTGTCTTTCTTATTCAAGGCCCTACCTAAGTTATTTGCTGTAGAATTGACAGTTAGATGGTAAAACCACATAGACAACATTGTCCAATGAAATAACTAGCACTGAACTGTTAAAACTGAGCTATTCAGTGCCAATTTCCATGCTTGCTCCCTGTGCCTCTTAAACAACCATCACATTGACCCTGAATTAACTTTAGTGGGACAAACTCCTGTGTTAGAACTGTCTTTAAGGTGTTTGAGAATTTTTTGTCATCTTAACTATGGAAAAAATCCTAACTATGGAAAAATTTTTATGTGCAGCTTTTACTAACTACAATTTACACTGTATCTACAATTCTGTATGTCTTCATTCTCTGCTTTGCTTCTCCTGTAATCCAGACTATGCACCTTTACTCCTGCACCCAGTGCCTGAAATATGTTAGCCTGAGTCTGTATTCAGTTGACACAAAAATTGACAGGCCAAGTGCTCAAAGCACACTGTGGGGATCAGTTCCACCACTGTTTGTTGCATTTAGTATGTCTTGCAATGGAGGGTAAAGTTGCAGGTTCACTTTAATTTCCACTTACCAGCAACTTATTCTTAACTTTCACTCTCATGTCAATTCATGTAGCCATTGGGAGAGAGACAGACAGTTCAAGTCAGATATCCAGTTGGGGCTTACACAGGGTCAGTTGTCTCCCTGGTCACATGGGAGAGTCACAGGCTCCTCAATACTCAGAAGTAACAGGTGTTTTCAAAGGCAAGTGCTACTGGGAACCTGGGCTTTAAAGTGATCATTTTGCTTTCCCCCCACAAAGAACAGATTTTCTTTAAAGTGACCCTGTCATTAGAAACCTGTAAGGCTCAGCCATACCTGTAAAAAAGAAGACGTTCCCTGCTGCTCATGCCTCCAATCACTGCTCTGATTCTCAGAAATCTTTGGGCAAAGGGAAACACATACTTCAGGCAGTGTCGATCTCCTGGGTGGTTCCCCTCCGCACTCACTGGTTCCCCTCCGCACTCACTGGTTCCCCTCTCTGACCTCCATCTCTAGTAAATCACGTAATGGATGGAAATTAGAGAAACAAACCAAAAGAGCTGTGTGAAACCACCGAGATAGACTCGAAATTGACTCGGGAAAGTGTCAATTTCCCTTCAGGATTCTTTCAAAGATTTCTCAATTTTGGTGTGGAGCTTGGCAGTGCTGGAGGCAGGAACGGTAGATCTGTCCTGTCTTCTTTTACAGGTATGACTGGGTTTTTAAGTGTTTGTATAGCAACAAGGTCACATTAGGTAGTCAGCAGATAAGCCAGCCATACATGGATCGAAATTCATCCCCTTCAGCAGGGGTCGGCTGAATTTCAATCCATGTATATGCACCCTGGTTGTACAGAAGTCGATCCACCAATTGACTTCTGTACAAATAGCCTATGAGATTTTTCCTGATCAATCAGTGCCACTGGCTGTAGCCCTCATCCACAATGAAGGTGTGGATGGGGGAACTGGATCAAATGTATAGGCTGCCCTAGTGATTGTAGGGTTGGTTTATTAAGAAGGAGACAGTGTTAACTTATGCTAGCCAGACACAACTCCCATTTCAGCTGATTCCTGTTGTTGGCACCACCCAGCTCTATAAATCTAGATTTGAATATCAAAAGAACTGGAGTTGAAGATTGTCAGCTGAACAATGACTGCAGCCAATCAAATGGTATACTGACAGCTGCGGGTGTCAAAATGCTATAGCTGGCTGGGGACAACTAATCTACTGATTCTTTCCTTCAGCCTTTGGGGCTGAATAGGAGGTATCTGACTGTATTTGGCTAGCCTTCAAAAAGTATTGGATTTTTTAAAAAAATCATACTTACTTGTGGATACAGCAACGATCAGATGCTGCATCTGTCCCCTGCCAGCTATAAGACTTGAGAACTGAGCAATCAAACACTGATCACTCAGTTCTCCTTGCCGCTCTCAGCAGAGAGCGGTGACTATAGCTCTGAGCTGTGTAGGGTACAGGAGCGGCTGACTCAGGCTCCTGGGTGGATCCGGACCATAGTTGCGATCTTTCCTCACCCTGGGCCAGCTCTGTGACGTCAGCCGAAAGCGGGCTTTAGCTGTTGGCAAAAAACAGGTCACAGGACTGCCGAATGAACTGCATTCCTGTGATCCACAGGAGAAGTACATCCAAATGAGCGTTGGCTGTACTTCTCCTTAACCTTAGTTAAGTGACTAAAGCTGTGTTCACTTTCATCATTCACCATTAAAAATTCTGTGTTTTTTTTTTTTTTTCATTTCCCTTTTCGCATGACTAAGTATTTAAAGTGAAGCTTCATTATATTTATTAAGCTAAGTGAAAATTCTCAACTGTAGTAAATCAAGCCTGCAGAGTCACTGAATAGTTCTGACTAATGTTTGTGAGGTTTAACTGCATTCAGGTGGATGTCTTTTGATGGGTGATTCATCCTTTCCTTTGCTCTATCCACTTAATTAGTCTTAATATATTTAAATACTCACCACATTGTTATTTGAAATGAACCATAAGTATATATATAAAAAAAATCTTTTTTACTGGCAGCATGGTATTTCCAGCTTTAAGACTAGTTATTGAGCCTGAAATACATCAGAGTGCCACTAAACCCTCCTCTATTAAAAAAAAAAAAAGAATGCATGCAGTTGCCTCCCTTGTATCAGAATTCTTTCCTGTTCCCCTTTGCAGTCATTACTGAATAATCAGCCTTTGCAAGTTTTGCTTTCTGGAGTTTCTGCCTTTTGTGGCTCCTTTGCCTTGCAGGATCTCTCCAGAGCCACCCAGACCGGCACACCCCGCCTGGGACTGAGCCTACACGCACCACTACTCACGGGATGGATGCAGAGTGCAGACGCGATCTGAAGCTGTGATCTGAAGCTATGCTTGTGTGCAGGCATCATGGGACATGTAGTCCCAATGATTCAGATCTCTGCTGTTCTCAGGGCATGCTCCCCAACCAGACGTTTGGGGGAACATTGATCTGGAGAAAACATGAAGAAAAAAAGATATTCATTAAACAAGAAGGATTTGGGGCACAAGAAAGAGAATCACTTTTTATTAGCTAAAAGTAAGGTGGAGCTTAAAGTGGAACTACAGTGCATCTGATCATCAAAAACACTATTAAAATCATGTTTAATGTTCAAAGTAATCTCATCCATTCATGTCTCCATGCTTTATTTTGCAGAGAAATTACTTTAAACCCCTCCCCAGCACAATGTAAAGAAGAATATCACAATCAGTGGTGTCGCTATGGGGGTGGGGGGGTGTGGACCACACCAAGGTGACACCCACTAGAGGGGTGACACCAGGGGCGGTCCACACCCCCGCACCCATATAGCAACACACCCAGTAGGAGGCCCCATGGGAGACTCACTGCCAAATCTAGGGGGACGCTACAGATCTCAGTTTCGCCCCACCAAAAACCCCCTTTCACCTCCACCCTGGCTGCCGTGTCCAGCCATCATACTCCTTCTCCCAGGGTTGAGACACAGGATAATGTGAAGGGGCGAGGTGCCAGTAGCATTGCTAGGGCCTGGCATACATGTACTGCCCCGCTGCAATCACACGCCCTTCTCTCTCTCACTTCCCCTCTCACCCCCTCTCTCTCTTATCCCTTCTCTGTCACCCTCTTTCTAACCTCTTCTCTCTTATCCCCTCTCTCTCTCACCCCCTCTCTCTCTCACCTCCCTCTCTCTCGCTCTCTCTCTCCTACCCGCTCTCCCTCTTTTATCCCCTCTCTCTTATCCCCCTTCTCTATCTTACCCCCTCTCTGTTCTCCCTTCTCTCACCCCCTCTCTCTCTTACCCTCTCTCTCTTATCCCCCCTCTCTCTTATCCCCCCTCTATCTCTCACACACACCTGCTCTCCCTCTTTTACCCTCTCTCTCTTTTAACCCCTCTCTCTTATCCCCTCTCTCACCCCCTCTCTCGCTTACCCCCTCTCTCTCACCCCCTCTCTCTCATACCCGCTCTCCCTCTTTCACCCACTCTCTCTTATCCCTTCTCTCTCTTACCGCCTCTCTTTCTTATCCCCTCTCTATTATCCCCTCTCACCCCCCTATCTCTCTTACCCCCTCTCTCTTCTCCCTTTTCTCTCATCCCCTCTCTCACCCCCTCACTCTTACCCTCATCTCTCTCATTCCCTCTCTCTCACCCCCTATCTTTTTCTAAAGCCCCTCTCTCTCTTTCTTACCCCCCTCTCTTTTACATCCTCTCTCTTACCCCCTCTTTCTCTCACCCCCCTCTCTCACTGAACCACCACCTTTTTCGCTTCCTCTTTCTCACCCCCTGTTTCTCTCACCCCACTCCCCTAGCTCTTGCTCCCCTTCTCTCACCCTCCCCTCCAACTCCCCTCTCTCTGACCCTTATTGGGAGGGTGACACCATGGTTTACCGCACCAAATGACACCAACCCTAGTGACGCCACTGATCACAATCAGAGTTAATACTGCTTTAAAGAGTAATAGATAATAAGCAGCAAACTTTCAGTGCTACCCTTGGATTTTTATACAGGGCAGTTACTAGCAGTTTGAAACACCACCAAACTTTGCATGTTCTTTAAAACATCTAAATTTGCAATAGGATGAGATTTATTCCTTTTATTGCAGCTGTAATAGTGAGATATTGAGGAGGAGGTGGTATGGGTGTTGCTTTGAGAAGTTTAAAGTGGTAGTTAAGTCCTGAAATAAAATGTAAAAAAAATCCTGGCCCCCTGTAAGTTAATGGCATAATATGCTAGTCTGAATTTCATACTAGCACATTATGAAAGACTTACCTTTAAACAGATCCCTTCAGTGGTGCACTGTCATTGGGCTTCCACCTTTACCCAGTATTTCTTCTGGTTCGTGGGCTCCGGCTGTTTGAATGGCTGAGCCGCAATGATGTCACTCCCATGTGACTGGAGTTGCAGTCACAACACAGCGCTCTGAATTGACATTCAGTCTGCCCTCAATCCAGAGCACAGTGCGCATGCGCTGGTGATGTCACGAGCTGTAAAACAAATGCTGCAGGTTTAGGAGATATTCCTTTTACCTACAGTCTTGCACCTACATCTTATAAGTTTTCCTGTAGGTAAAAGTGACAAAGTGGAGTTTACTACCACTTTAACTAGTAAAAATGAGAATATCATTGTCCATTCAAACATGAAGAATCACTTTTAGGCGGACTACCCTTTGAAGACATTTAAAACATAAGCTTTTTTTAAGTACAATTTACTTGTAAAATTCTCTGCAACCCATTAAATAGAAACCCATTATGAAAACATGAAATACAATCCGAGAAGTAAAAAAGGAGAAAATCTGAGTCTTTGCATGAATCTGCCTTAACGTGACTTTATCTAATTGCGCGTGATTAGATCTATTCCCACCCTCCATGATAACACGGATAAATGCTAATCCTGACAGCCTGTGCAACCACCGCATGGGAAGCCAGGGTATACAATTAGGCAGACACTCCCTGATATTATAAAGCTATATTGTCAGACAAAATACACCTTTGGCATGGCTTCAAAATCAACACCATTGAAAAGTATGTTTTTTTTAATCTCAGTAAGTCACTGCTGACAGCAACGTTTCTACAGTTTGGAAGGGAGAAGGTGTGTGACAACATAATGATTTTCTTGGTTGAAAACAAGAGATTGCTGACAGTGAAGAACAATACGGTCCACATGTAGATTGAAAGTGTGCTTGCTGGGTGGTGAAATGGCAATGGATCAGTGATACCGGCCTTGGAGAGGATGCATTTGCATGGTTATACCAGGAGAGGAGGAGCGGGTGAGCAAGGATTGTAGAATCGTTAAGATCGACAGTAGTCTAGGCTTACACTGGTGCTGCTGCATAATTATGCATTTTACAGTGCAGGTTTTGTAATCCTCAATATTTTTTTCTTTTTAGAGGAGACAACCCAGCCAAATTGCACCGAAAACCTGCCATCAATGCGTTTACATGCTTTTTCTGTGCGCTCCTCATGTAATCTATGGGGCTATAAATCTATGGAGCTATAAATGCACTATGCTGCATCAAAATGTGTACTGCACCCTGTTGCATTGATATGAACGGACATCATAGACAATGATATGATTTCCAATGTTGTGCATTGCAGTGCAGTGGTAGATGCAGGAGAAATCACACTAGTGTGAACAGGGCCTTATAGTAATTTTATTTAAATACAGACCTAAAGCCTAAAAGAAAATCTGCAAAAAGGCTTTATTGCAGAAGATAACTTGCCTGTTGCCAGTCCTCTGCAAATTGTACGAAGAGCAGCACAGTGCCAGTATACCAGGATGAATGACTCCTGCAAATGCATGGGAGCGACGTCATCCTTCACCGGCCAATCAAAAGGCCGAACACCAGCACCTGGAAGAAGGCCAGTGTCAGGGTGGGACCTTGTGGGTGCTGGACTATTGGAGAATAGGTGCATATTCCTGACTCAAGACTCTGTTTAGATCTGTGCACATTTGCACACAAACATCATGGGTTTGAGCAGCCCATGCATTTCAATTGGCCGCCTTGCCCACAAGAAAGGCAGGCAAAGAACTCTCCGACCTGGTTTTTTTTTTTTAAAAAAAAAAAGGCTGATGCATGGGAGTGCCATAAGAATTATTTGCGAGTCTGCTAAAGTGCAATGCGTTTCTCTGCAGTTTGGAAACGCATGAAATTGTGCATGTGTTTCCCAGTTGCACAGATGTGAACTTAGCCTTAGTTCAACTTTAAAGTCTCACTAAACTCTGTTTAAAATATTCCATTCATGTACTGTATGTATTCTTAACTCATAAAATACCTTCTATTGCTTTCGGCCTCCTCCAAATGTCCAAATTTCTCCATGGTCCTGCTGTATGTAGGAATATAGTTACCCTCTCCTGCTTGCAGGACTATGGACTAGGAGCTATATGAGAGAGTGTGCATTGAGCAGTTCACATGACCATTACTAACATGTGCTACTCATTCCAAACAAACAGATATGAGAGGGAAAATGAGAGGTTCATGAGCTCAGAGGACATTACAAGGAGGCAGAAAAACAGTGATTTTTGTGAGCAATAGATTACAAGGTCATTAAGTAGTGGACGTGTATGGATTCTTTTTGGAGAATAAGGATATTGTTTAGTGTCACTTTAACTAACTATTTCCCCTCCACCCTATAGCAAAAATACTGCTACAGGGTGGGACGGGTGTGCAAAATAACACACACTATATATATATATATATATAATATGTGTGTGTGTTATTTTGCAGTTCCGTATAGGGGGGCGTGCGCTTCGGTGCTTCGGCTGTCAATCAGCGGGTCCCGGCCGGTGACTGCAGAGTATCTCCGACAGGGGAGAGACCTGTGTATAAACAACACAGTTCTCTCCACTGTCAGCTCCTGCACACTGCTTTGTATGGCTCTGCATAGAAGAGCCATACAAAGCAGTGTGCTTACAGTGAAACACACACAAAACCCACATAGTAAAACACCACACAGTTAACCCTTTGATTGCCCTACATGTTAACCCCTTCCTGCCAAGTGCCATTAGTACAGTGTCAGTGCTTTTCATTAGCACTGATCACTGTATTGGTGTCAGTATCTATACCGCCATTTGTAAACGCTATAACTTTTACGTAAACCAATTAATTTACACATATTGGAAATTTTTTTTAGCAGAGACATGTAGCATAATACATTTTGGCCTAAATGTATGACAAAATTTGATAAAATTCCTTTTTTTACTGGACATGTTTAATAGCAAAAAGTAAAAAACATTGTCTTTTTCTCAAAATTTTTAGGTCTACTTTTGTTTATAGTGCAAAAAATAAAAACCACAGAGGTGACCAAATACCACCGAAAGAAATCTCTTTGTGGTTAAAAAAAAGGATGTAAATTTCATTTGGGTGCAAGATTGCATGACCGGTCAATTGTCAAAGTAACGCAGCGTTGTACCACAAAAAATGGCCTGGTCAGGAAGGGGGATAAATCCTCTGGAGGGCAAGTGGGTAATGGTCCTCAAAATTATGGTCTGTTTTGGATCTTACATAATTGAAAACAAGACAATGTTATTCTTTAAAAATAACCCTTTGAGATTAGGAAACAGTAGCATTTATTGGTATTATTTATCTAATGCTTACTTTGTATTTAATTATAGTGTATTAGATATGTAATCAGAACATCAATATTGCATGCGACACAGTACCTGGTGTTCACACTGCTCAGTCCGCCTGTACACAGGTGCAGGAACATACTCTTGGAGGAGCTTACAGTCAGGGCCTATTGAAGTGGTAGCAGACAAATGAAAATGTCAAATTCTCATGTACATGGGTGTGGAGGACCACAGACCACAGATGTGGGTATTAAAGAACCATTCAACGGATAAGCAAGGCCTTGCTTCTTTCCTAGATGACTGGGGTAGTCCAGAGCACAACTGTAGAAAGACATACAGAGAGCACCGGCCTAGTGCATTATCCCAAGGAAAGTTTAATAAAATGCTTATAAAAGTTGTACTCCCAGTGGTCCACGCAGAACGCTCGGTCCACACATAACAATCAGTCCACGCGGAGCGCTTTGTCCACGCAGAGCGCTCGGTCCACACAGAACAATCAGGTGTACACACTCCTCTCTTCCTGCTCTCCTCCTCCCTCATTCACTCTGCAGTGGAAGCAGATTCTCTTTGCACTGCCTGTGTGAGATCAGTGCAGAAGGGAAACCTCCACAACCCCCCTTTTCATTAGTAAAAGGTCGCAGTTAAACAATTTTAGAAAATTATATGGTGATTTAAAAAAAGAAGCATAGAGTGGTGAAGCAAACTCAGGGGTGCCATGTGAACGTTTGCTGAGATGGTCACTTTTCATCTGCTTTAGAATATGGGGTTAATTTAATAAAGGCAAATAGGCTTTTCACTGTGCAAGGAAGGTGAAGCCTTGCTGACTTCCATCATCCAATCATGTTCAAGCAAAAATACCTTTTCTTGCATGTGATTGGGTATTCTTTGCAAAGTGATTTTTCTCTACACTGAGCTAAGGGAAATTTCCCTTGCAAAGTAAGCCGTCTAAATACCTTTAGGTGCACACCTAAGCGTTTTTCCTCAGCGTTTTGCAGACATGCACTACAGTCTATTTAACATGATTTTTTATGGGACACGTTCACATGTCTGAGTTTTCACCCGGTGCGTTTTTTGGAAAGAGTCAGGGACTTTCTTAACACAAAGTTGCGTTTTTGGTTCTATAGACATCAATGGAAACACTGCACTTCCATCATCCAATCATGTTCAAGCAAAAATACCTTTTCTTGCATGTGATTGGATATTCTTTGCAAAGTGATTTTTCTCTACATTCACTAAGCTAAGGGAAATTTCCCTTGCAAAGTAAGCAGTCTAATTGGCTTTACCATAGGTTCACACCTAAACGTTTTCCACAATGTTTTGCAGAAACGCACTACAGTCCATTTAACATGATTTTCTATGGGACACGTTCACATTTCCGCATTACACCCGGTGCATTTTTTGGAAAGGGTCAGGGACTTTTTTGAAAACAAAAAGTTGCGTTTTTGGTTCTATAGACTTCAATGGAAATGCTGCAGAAAAGCATGTAGTGTGTTTTTGATGCGTGTTTTTTTATGTTTTAAATCTGCCTAGCAACATGAAAAAAAGACGCATCAAAAACATGTGCAAAAACGCAATGCAAAACTCACTGCAGAAACGCAAACTGCATAGGTGTGAACCTAGCGTTAGTAATTCAACCTCAATGTCTTAATCTATGGCACATGTTGGAACACAGCAGGGTATTGTGCATTAAGGTGTGCTGCAGTATGGGGGCTCATTCCTTTGGAAAGGACTGGCAGCACTCCTTCAAGCAGAGCTTTATTTTATTTGAAAAGTTAGAACATTTTTAATTTTTTTACTTCCTAAATCCCCTCCTGGGCCAGGATGATGTCATGTCATCCCCCGTTACACCCCCCCTTCCCCGTGCATGCAAAGATATGCCACTAGGTGTGTCTACATATGCATAGGATCTCATTTAATGATGGCAGTGCAGAAGAAGAGGGGCAAAGGAGAATTTTTGTTTCAAAGAAGACCAAACTAGCCTTCATGATCTAGTACAGGGGTAGGCAACCTTAGAGAGGTGGAGATCTACCTGAACAACATGGGAGAAGTCAAAGATCACCGGGCACAGTGTCTCCTCCTCACATCAGATTTAAACCTCTAACTGACGTAGTACCGTGTCGCAATCGCGTGCATTGCACAGCAATCATGGGTTTAAATCAGGTGGTGAAGGGGCAACCTCGCCTCCTCACCACCTGTCAAACACACTTGGATTTCTTTTCAGAGGAGCAGCAGTGCTTGCTGTACTTATGAATGAGCCCTTAGTTGCAATAGGCAGCAGCACTCTCGTTCACATGTACAGTTGTACAGTTGGGGGATGGTAAAACCCTGTAGTTGAGTCGCAGTTTTGTTCACCCCCAATTCCTACCCCCTTTAGCTGTAGAGGCAGCAACCAAAGGTGAACACATGCCGCAGCAGGAATTAAACCCCCTGTTGCTTTTGGTGGGTGCTATCGCCTACCAATCGCGACCCATTCAACTAAATGGGGCCATTCTGAAAGCGCCCCACAACTGCATGCTTTTGTAGGGTCCAAGGGGTTAAAGCAGGTGGTGAGAAAATGAAACAGTGCTGCCTGCTTTAACCCCTTCTTTGCTGTACTGCACAAGTTTGCAGGGCACTTGGAAAGCGGCCTCATTCACTTCAATGGGTCATGCTTGGCAGGTGCTACACCCACCAACCATGGCAGGGCGTTTAGCTCACATGTGTACACCCCTACGCCACTGCAGCTAAAGGGGGTGTGATTGGGGCAGGGGTGGTAAAAACATGTTTTACCTATGGGTTTATACCCCCCCTCCCAACCTGCAAATGTACATGAACCCTTACTGTCCTGAGCCCCCTAGAAAGCTGCATTCACACTGATGTGCTGCAGTTTACCTGCACCGTGGGTGCAGCTCAGTGCATCTGTGAATTTCCTGGGTTAGTTGCACTTTGCTGCCTGCAATTTTACATACCACAGCTGCAGAATATAATAGAAGTCTATGGCAGAGTCTTATAAAGAGTATATTTTATTATTTTCACGCAAGAACCTGCAACATTATGCATGCTGAGGAGGGATAAAAATGCATTCCATAACACAAGGCTGTGTGCATTTTCGCAACAAAAAATGTGATTCCAGCCTTAGTGGTACCCTAAATTGACATATTTCAGGCAGAATTGAGTGAATTTGGTGTTTGATTTATGAAGTATCCACATTTCTCATTTGCCCAGTGAAAGTGTATGTACATTTGTTCTGAACAAAAAAATGAATGGAAATAGGCTATATCCTTTGTTGATTGAATGTAAATCATTGATAAATGGAAAATACCACATTTGGCCTCTAGATGTAGCTAAGTATTAGAGGAAATTCCTATGATAGTTGGCTCCATCAAGTGGCCAGATGTGATATTGTGATATTGCCCGCCACAGTCCCGCTATAAGTCGCTGATCGCCACCATAACTAGTATTAAAGAAAAAAAAAATCCAGTATGTACACCGCCATTTGTAGACGCTATAACTTTCACGTAAACCAATTCATTTACACGTATTGCGATTTTATTTTTTTATTTTTTTTTTATAGCAAAGACATGTAGCAGAATACATTTTGCCCTAAATTTATGAAAAAAATAGATTTTTAAAGTTTTTTTTATTGTATATTTTATAGCAAACAGTCAAAAATATAGTTTGTTTTTTTTTCCAAAATTGTCGGCTTTTTTTTTTTTTTTTTTTTTCTTTATAGCGTAAAAAATGAAAACCGCACAGGCGATCAAATACCACCGAAAGCTCTATTTGTGGGGGGAAAATTACATAAATTTACTTTATGTACAGCAATGCATGACCGCGCAATTGTCAGTTAAGCGCGGTATTGCAAAAAATGGCCTAGTCAAGAAGGGAGGTAAATCCTCTGAGGGGCAAGTGGTTAAATCAATGATTTACATTTGAACAGCACAGGATATAGCATGTTTGCATTAATTTTCTTCCCCATTCACAAAACACTAATGTACATAAACTATTACTGTGCCAATGGTTATAGAAATTCTTTATAAATCAACCCCTTTGTGTGTTGAATTATCCCTTGGTTTGCTTGCGTATCGTATATATCTCAATTATTTAAATTTTTTATGTGCTCACAAAACGTCTGTTTTTGAATGTTCATGATAATTAGTTTGTATGAATAAACCAAGATGCAGTTTATTAGCCTGTAAAATTGGTGCTGATCCTCGACATCTACCAACAGTGCACATTTTCCTTACTGTCAAGGAACACTAAGGCTTGGTTCACACCAAGCACTTTGTGTTCGATCCGTTTCTGCAGTGCTTTTTGCGGTGCGCTTTTGCACATGCTTTTTTGCAGCGCTTGTAAAACGCAAAATGCATAAAAAATGTGTCAAAAACACATAAAAAATGCACTACATTCTATCCTGCAGCATCTCCATTCAAGTCTATAGAACCGAAAATGCAGCATTTTGCGTTTAAAAAAAGTCCCTGACCCTTTCCAAAAAACACAGTGGGTGAAAACGTGGAGATGTAAACATGTCCCATAGGAAATCATGTTAAATGGACTGTAGTGTGTTAATGCAAAACGCAAAACTCTGCAGAAAACATATAGGTGTGAACCTAGATTAAAGCTGGGTTTACTGCTTTAGGCAGTCATGCTTCCAGCGTTTGTGTATGCTCGTTGGCATTTTGTCTTGCTTTCAAATGTTCCCCCACTGGTGAGGGGTAACCTCAGGTAAGCCAGATGTTGGATTCAGCAACTGGAGCAGTGCAGCATATATTGAGACATGCCTATCGTGTATTGAGCCCATTACTAACCTTACCTCTGAAGACAGGGCATACATACATATTCGCCAGCGCACAATGAATCTCCAAATATGGTTCAAAGAGGTTTTTATTGCAAAAAGATCACATCACAAAATGTGCAACGTTTTGAAGCCACGCAGGAGCCCTTCGTCAGGCATGTGAAGACAGGGTGATGGGTGCAAGAAACGCACACTAAGCATCTCCTTTGAATTGAATGGGAGCACACACTAAGCACATGCACAATGTGTATCCAGTGTGTATTCACATGCATTACATAACTTCATTTTCTTACATGCAGCTGGCAGCCTGAACAAGATAAAAGCAACCATTTCCCCATCCACGCTAACAGTATGGATGGAGGAATCTGCATTGCTAGCCATTGTGTTCAGGCAACTGTGGAATCTATGGCTGCTCAAACACCTGAACAGTGTCTTCATCTGGACGCTTAAAGCCTAACTCCAGGTTTCATTTCACTGTTAAAAGTTCATTTGGGTCAGGCTGGCCTAAGCAAACTATTTCTTTACATGTAAGCTTACAATCTAATCGCACCTTACTGTAAGCTAACTTGAGCAGGGTCTTCCTGTCCTAATTGTATTGTCTGTACTGTCTCCCTGTATATTGTAAAACGTTGTGCCAACTATTGATGCTATATAAATCCTGTATTATACTAATATTCAAAACACATGTGCGCACTGTCAGCGAGGTATAAACTGTACATAGCATAAGTCCCATACAGTATACATAGTGGTACTGAGATTCCTATTCCATTCTCGGAACCAAATAGAGTTGTGCAGAACACTGCTCAGCCATTCACAGAGAGCTTCGATTTTTATGGGTGAATGCAAGCTTTCTCTGAGTAGCTGACATGGCGTGCCAGGTGAATGAAATCACAATCTCTACCTCAGCCAATCGGAGGAAGCCTTGCATTCATTCATAAAAAATACAAAGCCTTCTGTGAATGGCCGAGCAGTGCACAGCCGGATTTGATTTTGTTCCAGGAATTGGATGGTGAGTCCCAATACCACTGCTGGAACACAGCACTGTATATTGTATGTGGCTGATGCTGGATGCAGTTTATACAGCACTGACAGCGGGCGCATGTTTTAATTAGTAAAGGAAATAGTTTAAGTTATGCTTTAAAGCCTAACTCCAGGTTTCATTTCACTTAAAGTGGTTATGAAGGCTGAAGGTTTTTTACCTTCATGTATTCTGTGCATGAAGGTAAAAACCCTTCTGTATGCAGCAGCCCCCCCAGCCCCCTCAATATTTTTATTATACAGGATTTATATAGCGCCAACAGTTTGCGCAGCGCTTTACAAAATGAAGGTAGACATTAGAGTTACAATACAATTTGGTACAAGAGGAAACAGAGGGCCCTGCTCATTAGAGCTTACAATCTAGGAGATTTACCTAAGCCCTATCATGATCCATTGATGTGAATGACAGTCTTGGCTGTCCCAGGTCTCTGCATCCTCATTGGCTGAGACAGCAAGCGGGAGCCATTGGCTCCTGCTGCTGGCAATCACAGCCGGTCAGCCAATGAGGAGAGAGGGGGCCAAGCCACGCCTCAGTGTGTTAATGGACGCATGGAGCAGTGGGTGCCCCCACAGCAAGCTGCTTGCTGTGGAGGCACCTGATGGATGGGAGGAGCCAGGAAACCCTGCAGGGGACCTGAGAAGAGGAGGATCCAGGCTGCTCTGTGCAAAACCACTGCACACAGTAGGTAAGTATAGACTTGCTTGCTATTTTATAAAAAAATAAAAAACCTTTAGAATCGCTTTAATGTATTATACAGTATGCATTAGGGTAAAAAAACCTTCTGGGTGCAGCCCCCACCCAAGCCCCCCTTATACTTACCTGAGCCCCATCTCGATCCAACGATGTGCATGAGAGCAGCGGCTCTTCCAGACTCTCTCTCCTCATTGGCTCACACAGCAAAGGGAGCCATTGACTCCTGCTGCTGTCAGTCACAGTCAGTAAGCCAATGAGCAGAGAGCAAGGTAGAGCCACTTTCAGTGTGTGAATGGACAATGTCCATTCACAGGAGCGTAACTCAGGAGCCTGTTTGAGTGCCCCATAGCAAGAGGCTTCCTATTGGGGGCACTCAGTAAAGGGGAGGAGCCAGGACCAGTGGCAGGGTACGCAAACAGAGGAGGATTGGGGCTGCTCTGACAGAGAAGGTAAGTATAACACGTTTGATTTTGGTTTTTAATTATAACCTTTAGAATCACTTTACCAACACTTTTTTTTTTTTTTCTTTTTTAGTTTAAGATAAAGTGGAAAGAGATTAGAACATCTGCAAGGTTTTTTTTTTTGTTTGTTTGGTTTTTTTTTGCTGTTTGTGTCCTCTTTATGAGATTCCATGCCTCTGTATTTGTCCTGGTGATCGTTATCACTGGAAGTGAAAGCAAAAAAAAGTCCAAATTTGGGGGAAATTTATGTAACAATGACAGTAGTTCTGATGACCCTAGTGACTACAAGGGATTGCTTTGGAGGGATTTCCTCCCACTTCCTGTTGTGGCTGTGGGACAGGAACTAATTGGAAATCTCCCCAATGGGACACAGATGGCAAATTAAAACCTGGCCGGGGTCATAGCCCTCTAAAGTTTTTTTTGCCTTCAACATAATATTTCTGGTAGTGTTTTGAGAGTAACAATGTTTATTGAGTGAATTGGCTTTGATCACACTCATTCCTTATTCAGTAAGAAATATTTGTTTTATGATGGAAGGAGAACATATGTAATTTGATGTAAATACTGCATCATTTTCAGATTATGTCTATTGTAGCTTATGGTCTTCTATCCCTACCCTATGAATCATGATTTTAATAAGAGACTGCTTTGATCTCCTCTACTTCAAAGACTTGCCAGTGATTGACAGCTTCTTAAGAATTCTGAACCGGTCAAACAAAATACATTTGTGCGTACTTCTATGTTTAGACTATGGCTGTGGTTTAGTGAAATATCAAGCTATTAGCTCACTAATGGCATTCACGAAGTAAATGAACAGAAAGTGCACATTACTACATACTAAATGTGGACAAACGAGCAGCGCAGAGAAAAGGAGCCCAAAGGTAGAGCCGGCTGTAACACGAGCCGCCTTTGAAGGCCAATTACTGGTTATCAAATCTACCAGTGCAATGTAAGGAATGGGAGCAATAACAATGGAATCATGTGTGACGACAGTAAAGTTTAAACTGGGGTACAGAATTAAAAGAACAGAAGGTATTGTATTCTTGTATGTTTACCTGTTTCAGTCTACATTAGCAGGGATGCTTCAAGCTAAATACACAATTCTAAATTACTGCAATAGACCTTATTTACTGAAAGGAAATTCACATGAGCAGTGAGAAAACATTGTGACGATTATAGATCTTCCAGTATTACAGGTTGGCATGATCGCGCAAATATTTGTGCACCTAGAGATTACAAACCCTTGATTGATCTGGTAAAGCATGCACTCTTTTTAAATACATATATTTCAATCCTGTTTGCATAGTTGAAGTTCAATCAGCACTCAGAAATACAGTATGTATTGGCTATAGTACTACAGGTCCCAAGATCCTCTGTCAGAAAACTGGATCCACCCTGCTAACAGGAAGTGATGTAGCAGTCCCAGTACTGGGCACTAGGGGGAAAAAGGATTGCCCTAGTCTCATCTGTAATTGTCACAATGATATAGGCAGCACCTGGCTATATATATATATACAGTGGGGACTGAAAGTTTGGGCACCCCAGATAAAAATTTGTATTAATGTGCATAAAGAAGCCAAGGAAAGATGGAAAAATCTCCAAAAGGCATCAAATTACAGATTAGACATTCTTATAATATGTCAACAAAAGTTAGATTTTATTTCCATCATTTACACTTTCAAAATAACAGAAAACAAAAAAGTGGCGTCTGCAAAAGTTTGGGCACCCTGCAGAATTTATAGCATGCACTGCCCCCTTTGCAAAGCTGAGACCTGCCAGTGTCATGGATTGTTCTCAATCATCGTCTGGGAAGACCAGGTGATGTCAAGCTCAAAGGTTTTAAATGCCCAGACTCATCTGACCTTGCCCCAACAATCAGCACCATGGGTTCTTCTAAGCAGTTGTCTAGAAAACTGAAACTGAAAATAGTTGACGCTCACAAAGCTGGAGAAGGCTATAAGAAGATAGCAAAGCGTTTTCAGATGTCAATATCCTCTGTTCGGAATGTAATTAAGAAATGGCAGTCATCAGGAACAGTGGAAGTTAAAGCAAGATCTAGAAGACCAAGAAAAATGTCAGACAGAACAGCTCGCAGGATTGTGAGAAAAACAATTCAAAACCCACGTTTGACTGCACGATCCCTCCAGAAAGATCTGGCAGACACTGGAGTTGTGGTACACTATTCCACTATAAAGAGATACTTGTACAAATATGGTCTTCATGGAAGAGTCATCAGAAGAAAACCTCTTCTACGTCCTCACCACAAAAATCATCGTTTGAACTTTGCAAATGAACATATAGACAAGCCTGATGCATTTTGGAAACAAGTTCTGTGGACCGATGAGGTTAAAATTGAACTTTTTGGCCGGAATGAGCAAAGGTACGTTTGGAGAAGAAGGGGCACAGAATTTAATGAAAAGAACCTCTGTCCAACTGTTAAGCATGGGGTTGGATCAATCATGCTTTGGGGTTGTGTTGCAGCCAGTGGCACAGGGAACATCTCACGAGTAGAAGGAAAAATGGATTCCATAAAATTTCAGTAAATTTTGGACGGTAACTTGATGCCATCTGTGAAAAAGCTGAAGTTAAAGAGAGGATGGCTTCTACAAATGGATAATGATCCTAAACACACCTCGAAATCCACGGGGGATTACATCAAGAGGCGTAAACTGAAGGTTTTGCCATGGCCTTCACAATCCCCTGACCTCAACATAATTGAAAATCTATGGATAGACCTTAAAAGAGCAGTGCGTGACAGACAGCCCAGAAATCTCAAAGAACTGGAAGACTTTTGTAAGGAAGAATGGGCAAAGATACCTCAAACAAGAATTGAAAGACTCTTGGTTGGCTACAAAAAGCGTTTACAAGCTGTGATACTTGCCAAGGAGGGCAGTACAAGATATTAACTCTGCAGGGTGCCCAAACTTTTGCAGACGCCATTTTTTTGTTTTCTGTTATTTTGAAAGTGTAAATGATGGAAATAAAATCTAACTTTTGTTGACATATAAGAATGTCTAATCTGTAATTTGATGCCTTTTGGAGATTTTTCCATCTTTCCTTGGCTTCTTTATGCACATGAATACAAATTTTTAGCTGGGGTGCCCAAACTTTCGATCCCCACTATATATATATATATATATATATATATATATATATATATATATATATATATATATATATATATATATATATATATATATATATATATATATATTTTTTTTTTTTTATTTATAGAAAATTTGTTTAGCTCATTACAATAAAGTAAGGTTAATAATAAAACTTAGACTACAAAATCTTCAGTTTTACTCCAAGTAGTTGATTCAAAAATGAATACACCCCACAACAAAAACTACTCCATCTAGTGTTTTGTATGACCTCCATGATTTGTAAGGACAGCACCAAGTCTTCTAGACATGGAATGAACAAGTTGGCGACATAGTGCAACATCTATCTTTTTCCATTCTTCAAGAACGACCTCTTTTAGAGCCTGGATGCTGGATGGAGAATGATGCTCAACTTGTCTCTTCAGAATTCCCCATAGGTGTTCGATTGGGTTCAGATCAGGAGACATATTTGGCCACTAAATCACTTACACCCTGTTCTCCTTCAGAAATGCAACAGTGGCCTTAGATGTGTGTTTTGGATCATTATCATGTTGGAAAAGTGCACAATGACCAAGGGCACTGAGTGATAGTAGCATCTTCATTTTCTTGTTAGAACAAGGAAGCAGTCCGTTGTGCTGCAATACTCGTGCTAACATCGGACATGCTGGTAGGAGTGAACAACTGAGTGACAAATTGATGGGCTCTTTAGTCTGCTACTATTCCTTTCAATGTCCAGTCACAGGCTAGGGGAGGGACAAGACTTTGAAGGGTGAAGGGAAAAACCTTCTGTGTGTAGCAGTGCCCTCAACTCCTAACACACACCCGAGCCCCATCCTGATCCAGCGATGTCCATGAGAGCCTTGGTTCTCTGGGGACTCTCACTCCTGATTGGCTGAGTCAATCATAGCCAGTAAGCCAAGCAGGAGAGGGAGGGTGGGGCCGAGCTGCAGCTCTGTGTGTGAATGTACACGCACAAATGCAGTTCGGGAGCATGCCTGCTCGTTTGCTCCCATAGCAAGTTGCTTGCTGAGGGCGCACCCGACAAGAGGGAGGGGCCAGGAGCTGGTGGAGGAACCCGAGAAGAGGAGGATCTGGGCTTCTCACGTAGCAGTTAATAACTTGTTTTTTTTTTAATTTATTTTTTATAAAGACGACTTTAACACTTTTTAAGCTTTGTAAATCCAAACCTTTGACAGGTAAAGCAGTTGCCTTATATTTCATCTGTATATATAGCTATTTACCATGAGTTCCGCTTTAAAGGACAAGATCACCTTTTAGTGAGCTGGATCTGTCAGGAAGGTAAGTGGTGTTCCAAGGGATCCTGCACTCATGCAGAGGGAAGGATTTATTAAAGAACAATTTCACCAAAGATGAAGTCATCCTTTAAGCCAAAGAATATATAGGCATACAATTGTTGGAATGATGAGCAAAGCTGCTGTTTATTTAAATGTATATAGAGCAAAAACCTTCTTTTCACATAACATATGTTTCACCGTGCATAAAACGGTAGGAGTATAACCACAGATTTGTTGCAGACATTATATAATGCAATGCAGGCCATCAGTGTCATGTAGTGAACTAATCGCTCCAATCCATGGCACGCTTCTCTGTGCTGTTTGAAATCTTGTAGATCTGTTGTTCTTTACCTTGCAGCTAGTAACATATTATTGCTATTATCTTAAAGACGTTCTCCAATCACTCATTGTAGAGCTCAGTTATCCAGACACAAGACATATGTCTGTAAAACTTCTGCCCCTATATGGCCAGCTTTACAAAAGCCTGCGCCTGTGAAAGCCACCACTTAAAATATCATGTGTGTCACAGGACACAGCAATTGCTGAGATTCTTTTTTTCCAGATTAAGAGACAAACCAGACAATATTGCTTGGTTAAAGGAGGAATGTAGTATATTTTCAATGAGCACACAATCTTGTGGATTCACACCATAGCAGTGCAGGAAATCGCATGTGCAATTCCTGTTCATATCACATGTGATTATTTGCAGTGCGATTTGAGCCCATTCAATATGTATGGGCTCAATTTGCACAGCACCCACATGAAAAATGCGCAGGAACCTTTTTTTTGCCGCACCAGAGTCAGATCGCATTTGTGTGAACACTTATGCAATCCGATTCTTGCAATTGCGCTCTGTCTTGTAATCTATTTTGAGGTGTCATTGATTTAACATTGACAGCGGTGGCAGATTGAACGGAGTGTGATTTCGATGTGGTGCAGGAAACGCTCAGAATTCATTGCGTTTCCCAACCACATATGTGAATATATGTGAATCAGGTCTTCAAAGCTGAACTCAGGGAAATCGAAAAGTCTTCCCTTGCAGTTCGGCTATACCACCACTGCAAGAGATAATTGCTCATTTATGTCTACAGCAGTGGTTCTCAACCTTCCTAATACCGCGACCCTTTAATACAGTTCCTCATGTTGTGGTGACCCCAACCATAAAATTATTTTCGTTGCTACTTCATAACTGTAATTTTGCAGTGGGAGGAGTAGTGCCACATCATTGGTGTCAGTGGGAGGAGTAGTGCCACATCACTGATATCAGTGGGAGGAATAGTGTCCCATCGTTGGTATCAGTGGGAGGAATAGTGTCCCATCATTGGTATCAGTGGGAGGAATAGTGTCCCATCATTGGTGTCAGTGGGAGGAATAGTGCCCCATCATTGGTGTCAGTGGGGGGGGGCGAGAATAGTGCCCCATCATTGGTGTCAGTGGGGGGGGGGAATAGTGCCCCATTGTTGGTGTCAGTGGGGGGGGGGAATAGTGCCCCATCGTTGGTGTCAGTATTGGGAGGAATAGTGCCCCATCGTTGGTGTCAGTGGGGGGGAAATAGTGCCTAGTGCCCCATCATTGGTGTCAGTGGGAGGAATAGTGCCCCATCATTGATATTCGTGACAACCAAAATTCATAATCTGAATCTGAATATAGGAGTCATCTGCAAATGTTAAAGTGACTCTAAAGGTAAATTATTATTTTTTTTTTTTAAAATAACAAACATGTCATACTTACCTGCTCTGTGTAATGGTTCTGCATGGAGCATCCCTGATCCTCCTCATCTTAGTTCCCCCACGTGCGCTCCTGGCTCCCCCCCTGCTGAGTGCCCCCATAGCAAGTCGCTTGCTTGGGGGCACTCATGCATGCTCACTGCTGAGACACTCTGTGTCCCACCCCTGCTCCCTCCTCACTGGCTGTGATTGACAGCAGCAGGAGACAGAGGCTCTTACTGCTGTCTCTGAGCCAGTGAGGAGGGAGAGAGTGGAGAGATCCTCTGCTTTTGTGCACATCAATGGATTGAGATTTTGCTCAGATGTATGTATAAGGTGGAAAACCTTCTCCCTTTAAAACCACTTTAATTATGCCTAAAGCATAGCACTTCCTGAGCTGTTCCTAAGCACGTTTGTATCATTCTTAATAGTTTTATATCTGCAGTGGTACTGCTGTCTGTGGCTTTTGAAATGTGGAATGAGGTTTGGTGCTATCATTTAAATGCTGATCACTCTCCTCCTTGTTGGAGCAGAAATTGTTCTTTAAGACCTACAGTGCAGAGAAAAGATTCTGCTTTACCCATTCATTGTATCTGTTCTTCATCCAACTCTCCTATTGTTTTTTGATCATTTTGCAATCAATTATCATATCACCAGTTATTGTGGTGAAACGCTGACATGTTCCTCTACCAAAAAGGTTGCATGCACTCAAAAACAAGGTGCAGGCAAAGCAATCTAATGGGTAAATAATCATCTCCCGGGAGCCTATAGGAAATACCGTTGACTAGTCTTTTGCTTTTGGCTTGCCTTTTTGGCATGTTCTCTTTATCTTTTCAATTAAAATAGTTTTTGATGTGATATTTAATAGTGTTTGATTCCAGATTTGTATTTCACGTGCTGATTTTTAATTTCTCATCTAGTGACAATCTGTATGTCTGTTGCAGTTGGATCTTTTGCTGAAAGCCCGCTGAGCTAAAAGGCAATTACAGGATAAGTCACCAAACTATTTCATTGTTTTCAGTCTGTGAGTGCTGATAGACTTTAACAGAGTAATTTGTAGTAAAACACAATCAGAAAAGCATGCGGCCTAGTACCAAACCATCATGAGGGGCATCATTTTAACAAATATAAAATCATTGAAAAAATGTCTTAATGTAATATATGTATGCAACTGGTGCAATTTAAACATAAGTAGAAGCATCCAGGTCAAGCTGCCTGCATTTCCAGTGATCAGACATGCCTGCCATGAGCCATACATTGTGGTGTACAAGTGTGTGGATGCAACAAGTGCTCTAGGTGTCAAATGGAAGTATTTGATATGTGATATGTCAGAGGATCACCCATATGTTCTGAAGCTAAATTCCAAGTTATTTTAAAAAAGGCACCATGGCAGACATAAAACTATCCTGAACAACAAGCAAGCGTAGGCATGTGTGCTGAAAAGTATACTCCTTGTTTCCACATGATATCTTTTTTCATAAAATTGAGGTTTTCTTCTGCTGGAGAAATATGAGACAAACATTGTGTTTAATGAGCTTTGCAGATGATACACATGATGGCTATTAACTTCAGCTGTTTTATTTGTAATAGAGTAAAACCGGGTATGCAGGCCACTACCTGTCTCACATTGCTATGTCAAACTGTAAATCCAAACTGTGATCTTTACAATGTTCAGTATAAATCCTTCAACAGTTTTCCTGGTTGCTACCCTGTAATAAATAGGTGTCATGAGACCAAATGAATTCACACTATATTGTAACTTAAGTGTTACAATGGTTGCCTCAAGACAAGGTCAGCTGAGTCTTTTTAAAGCACTACTGTCCATATAAACAAAGATGCTGTAGCCAAATGAATAGCACCCCATGAGTAAACCATCTCCCTAACTGACTCTAACATGATTAAACCATTTTTAAATGAGTTCAGAGACTGGGCAATTACATCATTCACTTAGTAGAATACACAGGACTGCAGTCTGGGCATTGAGCAATCCAAACTACTGCAATAGACAGCTGGAACTCTCAAGGGCTCAAAGTTTACTCTTTTGATATCTCCAATGATATCCCTGCAGATGACATTGCAAAGACTTTCTGGTTGACTTGATCCATACTGATGGTCTAAAGTCCTTGTAAAGGCTTAGGGTTTTTTACCTTCCTGCATTCATAGCATGAAGGTAAAAAAAACCTTCTGTGCCCCTTTGCGATCCAGTGATGTGCACAAGAGCCTCAGCTCTCTGGGGACTCTCTCTCCTCATTGGCTGAGATAGCAGCAGGAGCCATTGAATCCCACAGCCAGTGAGCCAATGAGGAGAGAGAGGACACACAAAGCAGCAGCTCGGCAGCGAGCCCGCTTGGGTGCCTCCAATAGCAAGCTGCTTGCTGTGGGTGCACGAGGGAAGGTTCAGGAGCACTGGCAGGGGACCTAAGAGGAGGAGGATCGGCACTGGTCTGTGCAAAACCACTGCACAGAGCAGGAAAATATGACATTTGTTATTTTTTTAAATGCTTTTAATATCCCTTTTGTCACATACAGACATACAACAAAACATACTTATTCTTAGCAAGGGGTATCCTGACAATCAAGAGGAGGGCACAATTCTTTCGTACAATTCAGAATATATAATTTGTTAGAGTAAATTTCTAATCTGTCATGGATAATTGTATTTTTTGACACTATGTCCTCATGCAAGGTCCTATCAATAGCTGTTGGTGGAACATGATATATAAAAAAAATGTATGTAGGGTTCCATATGATTTATCGTCGAATGAGTCTTTACTGACATACCTAAAAATGGCTGTTTTTCAAATATAATAGGATATGGGGGTCATGTAATGAAGGTTTGTTTAGCTCACAGACCTGATTCTTTTTAAATATATGTATTTAGTAAGCTATGGGGTAGATTTACTAAAACTGGAGCATGCAAAATCTGGTGCAGCTTTACAGAGAAACCAGTCGGCTTCCAGGTTATAGTGTAAAGAAAGCTGAAGTTAGAAGCTGAGCAGCTACCATGATTCTACCCAGGGGTGTATTTTACCACAAGGCAAATAAGGAAGTTGCCTTGCATTTTTCAGTGGGGCAGCAGCATTTTTCAGGGGGCAGTGCTGTCCCCTGAAAGAAGAAAAGGAAGAAGGGACACATGCAGCATGGAGACCAGGTGGGATCTGAGAGAGGCTGCGGGCTGCTTGATTGTGTATGCAGAGCATGACTTTTGTTCCCGGGGAGCTGTGAAGGTGGGTGTCTTATCTCTTGCTGGGGTGGAGGGGGGGGGGTTGCCAGCGTATGGGGGGTGGTGGTAGTGGAAGGCTCTCTCAGGTGGGGGTGGGCGGGGAACTGGGGTGTTGTTGGTCAATTTCAGGCTCTCTGCGTGGGGGAAGGGGGCTGTTGGCTGGTGTCAGCGTCTCTCCATGGGGGGGAGCCAATTTTTGTGTTGCCTTGGGCAGCACGAAACCTAAATACACCACTGATTCTACCACCAGATTCTGAGTGCTCCAGTTTTAGTAAATCTCTCCCTATGTGTTTTGCTTCTGGTAGCAATCAGATGTTAAATAACTGATCTGCCTACAGTATCCTACATTCTCAGACCTTGTTCCCAAGGGCAAATCGGCTGTTTTGTGCCAAGAATCTTGCAGAAAATGCCAGAACCCAAGGTGTATGTGTGGACAGCTGTAGAGACATGCCTGATGAAGGTGTTCTGCGAGACTCCGAAACGTTGCTTTGCTGTAACTATGTGATCGTTTATTAAAACCTTTGGGCCCATATTGGTGATCCTTGGTGTGCTGGTGACATTTTTCCTTGACAGCTCTAGAGAGCCACACAGGTAGCAATTACCTTCGTTAAGTTAAAGAGGTTCCTTAAGCAATAAGAAATTTTTGCCTGACAGATGAGTTACCAATGACAAAAAGTATCTTTTTTGCTATCTGTAAAGGGGGAAGGGGGAGGTTCTTTCCAATGACTGCCAATGTAAGGGGCATTCTTTCCAGTGATCATCAGGTTAATGAATTGTGATCTGTAGATTTGATAATTATTAGAAGGGGTTCCCTGAAACCGGAAAGTCATTTCAAGGGTTTCTCTGTGTTGAAAAGGTGGAGAAAGGCTGTTCTAAACCAACCATAATCTATCTAATCTAAAATAAATGGTTGCCGTTGGGCATTAAATAAACCCATAGGCCATTTACTTGTCATAGATAATTCAAAGAATGGAGCGTATGTTGTACTGTTGATGACATGGATACATGGCTAACATGCAGACGGTAATCAGAAAGATTAACCAGTCATCGCTCTGTGCTCTGCCCCTCCAGCATTCTCTGGAGCACTGAAATATGCAGGGGGCAGGAGTGGCTGGCTCAAGCTATGCTCAGCCAGCTGTCGGTCAGGCATGACAGTGGAATCCCTGCAGAGCATAGACCTGCTCTGTGACTTCACCTAACAGTGGGTCACAGAAGTGCAGAATTAAGTGCACTCCTGTGACCCACAGAAGTATAGTCTTTTTTGGCCATACTTTTCCTTTAAATGAAAAGGTAACCCTATTGTATGGTTTTATATTTGTAGTGCCATAACTCTAGTGCTGCTGTCCAGGCTACTGGGGGTATGAAGGTCTCACCTGGGACACAGAAGCTGACACAGTAATCTGTAAAAAGCACTGGCTCCATGATCTGTTTTTCTTGGTCAGCATAATAACCCTGCTGCTAGGCTCCTATCCCAGCTTATAATGCTTGAAATCTAGACACACTCCACAAATCGCACTGGTTTTTCAATCACTTCTGAATAATTGTACTTTTTATTTCCTGAATACTTTAGTTCTCCATGCTAAATTACTTAATTTCCTTTGACAAAAAAAACTATGTAGGTAGACATTCATTTGAGCTTCTGTAATTTTCTCCATCGTAGATATGCTGTCTACATTTGAATGTATTATGTTCTAACTCCTGAATAATAAATTCAGATAATCTACTGTATATTATAACATGGAAGAAAGGCCTATATGTCCTTACACAGTATTTAAAATTCAAGTAGGGTATGCTGTGCACCTAGGAAAATGAATTAAACAGCAGCATTAATTAATAGTCGTTTGTTATAATATGGGCGGACTTCTGCATCAGGACTCTGCTTTAAATTTCACATTGGATAGAAGGTATCCAACTTCAAAATCAGCACTCTGTATATCAAAGCAGTACTAACAACAAATATTATGGCATTAGGACCACCAGTTTCAAACTTTAAAACCTGGAGACTAAATTATTGACTCTGTTAGTTTGGCACAGACTCATTTTAATGACTCTGTTGGACCTGAGGCAGCTCCACTACCACAAAATTTCATCGGTGATCTACTCCCCACCCTGCCCTCACTTTGCCTTAGCCAGTCAATTTCATGAAAGTAAATGAAAGCACTATCCTAAAACGTATTAAGAACTGCTAAATCTAACTTTTGATTCCTTCATGTACTTGCTCTTTTGTGCCTGGGAAGGATCCTGCATCCTAGCCCAGGCTATACACCGTGTTCCAAATTTATTATGCAAATGATATTTTTCTCATTTACCTAAATAATTGATGTAAATAACAGTCAGCATAATTCTCATGTTATCAACTATTAAGCGTAAAATTCAAATTTTATTGAACAAACCTCCTAATGATAACAGTATTTTTTTTAAACATAAAAAACTTACTGTGCGTAATATTTTGGAACAGTGCATTGTAAGTTTCAAAACACTTTATAGGTTGTAAAGAACTGAAAATTGTCATTTGTTGTGTTTGCAGCATATTTACTGATATCAAAAGCTATTTCAATCAACTTTTAACAGTTTTACTTTTTAAACATTTTAACAGGTCACGTTACATTGTAACATAGGACCCTTTTATTTGATAGCAGCTTCACAAGTCTTGCATCTATTGAACTTGTGAGTTTTTGGACAGTTTCTGCTTGAATTTGTTTGCAAGATGTCAGAATAGCCTCCCAGAGCTGCTGTTTGGATGTAAACTGCCTCCCACCCTCATAGATCTTTTGCTTGAGGATGCTCCAAAGCTTCTCAATAAGATTGAGGTCAGGGGAGGATGGAGGCCACACCATGACTTTCTCTCCTTTTTATCCCCATAACAGCCATTGATGCAGAGGTATTATTTGCAGCATGAGATGGTGCATTGTCATGCATGAAGATGATTTTAATACGGAAAGCAAAGTCTTCTTTCTGTACCAGGGAAGAAAGTGGTCAGTCATAAACTCCACATACTTTGCAGAGGTCATCTTTACACCTTCGGGGGCCCCTAAACGGGCCGACCAGCTCTGTTCCCATGATTCCGGCCCAAAACATGACTCCACCACTGCCTTGCTGACGTCGCAGCCTTGTTGGAACAGGGTGGCCGTCCACCAACCATCCACTACTCTATCCATCTGGACCATCCACGGTTGCACGGCACTCATCAGTGAACAGGACTTTTTGAAAATTAGTCTTCATGTATTTTTCTGCCCAATGCATCCGTTTCTGCTTGTGAGCATTGGTTATTGGTGGCCGAATAGAAGGTTTACACACAGTTGCAAGACTCTGGAGGACTCTACACCTTGATGTCCGTGGGACTCCAGAGGCACCAGCAGCTTCAAATATCTGTTTGCTGCTATGTAATGGTATTTTAGCAGCTGCTCTCTTGATCCGATGCATGGATCTGGCAGAAATCTTCTTCAATGTGCCTTTATCTGCACAAACCCGTCTGTACTCTGAATCAGCCACAAATCTCTTAATAGTGCGATGATCACGCTTAAGTTTTCGTGAAATATCTAATGTTTTCATACCTCGTCCAAGGCATTGAACTATTTCACTCTTTTCGGCAGCAGAGAGATCCTTCTTCTTCCCCATATTGCTTGAAAATTGTGATCTGCTTAATAATGTGGAACACCCTCCTTTAGTAGTTTTTCCTTAAATTGGGCTCTCCGGCCAATCTAATTATCACAGGTGTCCGAGATTGTTTTCAGTGATCAAAAGAGCCCTGACACACAATGCCATCCATGAGTTAAACTGAAAAACAAAATATTTAGTCTTTGTGACACTTAAATAGAATTTGCATAATAATTTGGAACACGGTGTATATTGGGTTTTGAACCCTCTTGACACAAAATCCAGCCTTGTGCCATTAATTACTCTAGTATCAGAATCTCAGTGACTGCTAGTACCTCATGCATACAATTAAAGTGGACCTTCCCCCTTGAATACATCAATGTAATCTTTTTCTAAAAAACTATAAAGTTATTTTTATTTAGTTGCCTCTTACATTTTCCTTCTGCCCAGTCCCCATGATCTGTTCCCCCTAAAGTGCTTTGGTAACCTGCCACCATCATTTAAAGAAAAGCATCATCAGTGACTGGCTTCCTATTTTTTTTTCTCTTCCAGATCACTGATGATGTCTGTGCCTGATCTCGCACATTAATCATACATGATCTGTGGAAAAGGCTTTTTCCACCAAGACCACCAAGAGTTTGCAGATTAGAGACTGTATCTCTCATAAAGGCACTGATTATGTAACTTTCCAAGGCTTCAGTATATCTAGAAGTAAAATACATCAAATTGTAAGTAAAAAAAAATATTCCAGATGTTTAGATATCAGATTTTTAAGATTGGGAGGGAAAGGTCCAGTATAAATATATAGAATGGGGTTTAGCACAAGAGGTGATGGAGTGTTTTATCTAGAATTGGAGAGAAGGCATAATGATCTCACCTATTTTTTTTTATGAATGGTCTTCACCAACAACTGAAATAATAGATTTGAGTGGGGGTTCCTTTTATATTGCTGGAAGGAGAAAGTACATTTGTGAAAAGGATACGCTTCTGTCTAGAATTAGTAGATATTTAGTAGTCTGGTAGACCATAGATTTGCTGGACTTTATTTCTTTGCCTGCTTACTAAAAAATGAGAATTATCAGTTTATATAGTGTTTATGTTCAGTTTTCCTCAGTTTACCAAACATTTTCATCATCCTTAGCAGGAGATACAAAACGCTTTTCAGCTTTAGTTAGGTATGATTCCATGTTTCGGTGCTAAAAGATTTGACAATTTTCAGTAAAACATGCAGCAGGGTCAGGAAGATGCTTGTCATAGTGCAGAACGGCGCAGATGTGCGAGGGCCCGTTCTGCTGCACATAGTCGTGTGCATTTGCGTTCACTCGTGCACACACGCGACAGCCCGTTGCTAATGTTGGCGCCAATCAGACTATTTAAATCCAGCAGCACTATTAGCCTGTGCTCTCTGATCTGCAGCTCCCCTTTCTTCCTGTTCCTGTGAGTGATTACCTGTGATTAACCCCAGCTTGTTTCTTGGACTCTGCCTTCTGACTCTGCCTGATCTGCTCCCACCAACACTGACCCTGGCTTGTGAACTGACTATTCTTCTATTTACTGTTAATGCCTGATCTGCTTATGTTACCGACCCGGCTTGTCTAACCCTGCATACAGTCTGCTACCAGCCTGCTTCATTGCCTGCCTGCTCTGTTGCCAACCTGCTCTGCCGCCAGCCGGTCCAGCCATCCCATCTCCCAGCGAAGTGCCAGCAATCCCTGCACAGACTACAGGACTGAACAGGCATTCATACCCTGCCGTGCTCTTGTGGTTTCTGTTCCACCTTTAGTGGCCCTCTAACCGGAGCTGTACGAGAGGCCTTCCTCCTGCTGTCAGGCTCACAGGTAAGGTACGTGACAGTACCAGACAGCCATGGCTGAGCCTGCAAGGGGATCCTCTCCCGTGGATGAGATCTGCCAGCATCTTGCTGCCCTGACTCAAGCTGTTAAGTCTCTTCAAGAGGGGTACATTCAGTTGGAAGAGCGGGTACTATACGTCTCTCTACAACCACAAACTTTCTCTCTGGAATCCACCAAGGTTGGGTTCATCATCTCATTACTGCAAGGTGAGCCACAGTCCTGGGCCCACCGACTTCTTGAAGAAAATGATTCTCAGCTGCAAACCATGTCTGCCTTCTTTGAAGCAATGGCCCAGTTATTTGATAACCCACAGCGGACTGCCACAGCAGAGGCTGCCCTTCATACACTCCAGCAAGGCCACAGAGCGGTTGAGGACTATGTTACGGACTTCAGACGCTGGAGTGCAGACACACAATGGAATGACGCAGCCCTGGGACACCAGTTCTGCTTTGGGCTTGCTGAAGGGCTAAAAGACGAACTGGCCCGGGTCGGTGTACCAAATACATTGGAGGCTCTTATTACTTTGTCCATTCAGATAGACCGGCGGCTGCGTGAACGCAGGCTGGAAATAACTACTCAGCAGTCACGTCCTGTATGGATGATGCCCAGGGTGCCTTTCTTCCGTTCACTCCCTGACTGCTCACACCATTCCTGTCAATCTTGTGCCTCCAGCATCTGACACTCCAGAACCCATGCAGCTTGGATTGATGCGTCTGTCCTTGTCACCTGAGGAACGTCAAAGTCGTCGGCAGAACAACCTTTGCCTGTACTGCAGACAAGCCGGTCATTATGTGTGCACGTACCCCGTAAAGATGCGTGTCTATTTCTCCTGCTAACCTGTCATCGCTATCTGCCAGTACCACTCACCTAGCCCTTCCACTCTCATTCCAGCTGCCAGAAGGAGCAATCTCGGTCAATGCCATTATTGATTCTGGGGCATGCAGCTGCTTTATTGACTTGACTTTGCAGCCCAGCAGCGTATACCCTTAAGACCAAAGACTTTCAGTTTATCTGGCAGATGGCTCATGTATCAAATCGGGATTGGTAACCCAGGAAACACCACTGTTGCCTGTTGTTACCCCTTCCAAACATAAAGAACTTTTGAGTCTTGACGCTCACATCCCCACTGTTTCCTGTCATTTTGGGCCTACCCTGGCTTCAGGCCAACAACCTTCAAATTGATTGGATTATTGGAAAAGTCACTTTCCAATCCACCTATTGCTGAGAACATTGCTTGCCATAATCACCCATTTCTGCTGTGACCCTACTCTGTATGGACTCTGATCTTGAGATCTGTCAAAAGGTGCCCAAATATCATGAATATCTTGATGTCTTCAGCAGACGGGGGGCTGATACCCTACTCCCTCATCGGCCATATGATTGCCCGAGTGAACTACTTCCGGGAGCTGAGATTCTGTTCGGACGAATATTCTCACTCTCAGAACGGGAACAGGAGGCTCTGAAAGAGTACGTTGATGAAAACTTAGAAAAGGGTTTCATCCGTCCCTCCACCTCTTCAGCAGGGGCAGGAATATGCTTTGTCGAGAAAAAGGACCACTCTTTACGGCCATGTGTGAATTATCGGGAACTCCATAAAATTGCATTGAAGAACCATTATCCCCTTCCTCTTGTACCCGAACTGTTCCAAAGGTTGCTGTCCAAAACTATCTTTACTAAGCTGGATTGAAGAGGGGCCTATAACCTGGTCCACATACGTGCAGGAGATGAGTGGAAGACTTCCTTCCGTACCAGATTCGGTCATTTCGAATATCTGGTTATGCCCTTCCGTATCTGCAATGCCCCTGCCACCTTCCAGCATTTCATTAACTATATATTCAGAGACTTCCTGGACATTTTTGTAATTGTATATCTAGATGACATCCTAATATTCTCAGTGTCCCTGGACTTACATCGAAGGCATGTGAAGAGTGTTCTATGCCGGCTCTGTCAACATGGACTGTACGCCAAACATGATAAGTGCGAGTTCGAGAGGCAGTGCATCCAATTCTTGGGCCTGGTGATCTTCACAGCAGGAATTAAGATTGATCCCCAAAAGGTGTCCGCTAAAATAGACTGGCTGGCACCCACAGACAAAAAGGGGGTGCAGCGATTTGTGGGATTCACAAATTTCTACTGGAGATTTATTAAAGGATTCTCCACCATTATTGCCCCCATCACACAGCTGACTAAACAGAACCTCCGTTTTCACTGGGGCCCTGAGGCACAAACTGCGTTTGGAACCCTGAAGAGATTCTTCACTTCCACCCCTATCCTCAGACATCCTGATCCATTGTTGCCATACATATTGGAAGTAGATCAGAAATCACAGTAGGGGCAGTGGTTTCACAACGTCAGGGTCTGAAGGACTTAATGCACCCTGTGGCCTTCTTTTCACGCAAACTTTCTCCAGCAGAGAGAAACTATGACGTGGGAGACAGAGAACTGCTTGCCATCAAAGCTGCCTTGGAAGAATGGAGGTACCTGTTGGAAGGAGCAGCACATCCTATACTGATCCTTACAGATCATAAGAACCTCAAGTGTTTAAGATCTGCTAAGCGTCTGAAGCCACGACAAGCTCGGTGGGCACTGTTCTTCTTGAGGTTCGCATTCCACATCACTTACCGACCTGGATCAAAGAATACTAAACCTGATGCTCTGTCTCGTATGTTTGATGACCCCAGAGAATCTCTGTGCCAGACACCATCCTGCCTGCAGGTAACTTTTTGTTATTTCAAACTGACCTTCTGTCGCAAATTAAACAAGCTTCTGTGGGGGTTCCCTACCCCTCTGCAATTACACTAGTTCCTAAAGAAGGTTTGCTATGGTGGAAGGACAAGATCTTTGTGCCAGAAAGTAACCGATTATCTGTCTGTTCTGAAGCTTTTTCATAATCACCTCCCGGCAGGCCACAAGACTCTCGATTTGGTAGGACGTACATTCTGGTGGTCAGATCTGGAGGAATTCTGTAAAGTTCCCGATAGGCCATGGAAAATTATATCTATGGATTTCATAGTAGAACTTCCACCTTCTGAAGGATGTATGGCAATTTTTTTGGTGGTAGATCGACTGTCCAAGATGGCCCATTTTTTGTCCTTAAGGAATACGCCTTCTGCCATGGAAATTGCCCGGGTGTTTGTCAAGGAAATTGTGAGGCTATACGGGGTCCTTGCAAACATTGTCTCTGATCGGGGGGGTCCAATTCACTTCTCGCTTTTGGAGAGCATTATGTGAAGTGTTGAATATTGAATTGTCCATGTCTTCAGCTTACCACCCCCAAACTAACGGGCAAACAGGACTAATAAGACACTTGAACAATGCCTTTGAGGCTTTACATCCTTTGTTCAGGACGACTGGGTATCATTGCCGTTGGCAGAATTCTCTTATAATAACGCCAGCCATTCAGCCACAGGACAATCCCCATTATTTGCCAACTTTGACTTTCATCCTTCCTTTCTGCCTGACTTTATTCCAGAACCAATAGTTCCTGCTGTTCAGAGCATGGTGGACTTTCTGAACCTTAACAATAAGTTGTTACAAGAAGCAGTGGCTAAAGCACAGGCTGATAATAAGAAGGCATTTGACAGGAAGAGAAGGGGGGAATTGAGTCTTCAGGTGGGCGATCAAGTGTGGCTATCAACGGCAAACCTTAAGCTGGCATGCTCTTCAAGGAAACGCGCACCTAAATTTTTGGGGCCATTCCCAGTAAAGAAGCAACTTAACGAGGTATCCTATGAACTATCTTTTACCAGAATTCTTTAAGATCCATCCAGTATTTCATGTTTCGCTCCTAAAGCCTGTGCTAACGGATCCCTTTCCTGATAGGGGGTCTGGTCCTCCTGAGCCAGTGCTTGTAAATGGAGATGAAGAATATGAGGTGGAAGCTATTGTGGATTGCAGGAAAATAAGGAACCAGTTGCAGTACCTGATCAAGTGGAAAGGATATGGTCCTGAAGAAAACTCCTGGGAGCCCGCACAGAATGTCCATGCTAAAGGACTCATTCATGCTTTTTTTTTCCACGCCCACCCAGAAAAAGGAAGCCAGCTGGGCATCCGGAGGCTGCCCGTAGGGAGGGGGCAATGTCAGGAAGATGGTCGCCATAGTGCACAGCGGCACAGGCGCAGATGTGCGATGGCCCGTTCTGCTGCACATAGTCATGTGCATTTGCGTTCGCACGTGTGCACACACGTGACAGCCCGTTGCTAATGTTGGCGCCAATCAGACTATTTAAATCCAGCAGTACTATTAGCCTGTGCTGTCTGATCTGCAGCTCCCCCTCCTTTATTCCTGTTAGTGATTGATTACCTGTGATTGACCCCAGCTTGTTTCTTGGACTCTGCCTCTGCCTTCTGACTCTGCCTGATCTGCTCCCACCAACACTGACCCTGGCTTGTGACCCGACTATTCTTCTGTTTACTGTTCATGTCTGATCTGCTCATCTGTTACCGACCCGGCTTGTCTGACCCTGCATACAGTCTGCTACCAGCCTGCTTTATTGCCTGCCTACCTACTCTGCTGCCAGCCTGCTCTGCCGCCAGCCGGTCCAGTCATCCCATCTCCCAGCGAAGTGCCAGCAATCCCTGCACAGACTACAGGACTGAACAGGCACTCATACCCCGCCATGCTCTGGTGGTTGCTGTTCCACCTTCAGTGGCCCTCGAACTGGAGCTGCACGAGAGGCCTTCCTCCTGCTGTCAGGCTCACAAGTAAGGTACGTGACAAGCAGAGAGAGAATGAGACAGTTACAGTAATAATACCATGATATGGATTAATTAGATGTCATCAGGACTTACCGCCCAAGCTCCATTATTATCTTCTTCTTAACTGAAAAGATTTGCATGTTGTCTCCTCATCCTCTAGGGTACACTAAATCCAAGGCCCATGTGTCATAAAATACATAATACATTTTGTAGCGTCTAACTGTAGTAAAATGAAGGCTAAAAGATTACCTTTTTAGTAGGATCATTTTATTTGACCATCCCCCCTAATTACATACAATGCTGTATAGCTTATAGATGTCAGTCATTTTCCTGTTAAACCAGTCTTTTTGGTCTCGACCACGCTAGTGTTGTATTATGTTTATTGGAATTGTACCAAATCTGTGATTAATTTGTCAAAATTATCTTTATGTTCTTCATTAGAAGTCCATACAGAGCAGGCTTTTTTTTTTATTATTTAGTGCTTTGCAGCAACACCAGACATGTAATGAGATGGACATTACGGGGAATACAAGTGCCACTGAAAATTTTCCATAGGTAAAGAACAACATTCATAAAGGTTTAAGAATGCAAGTAGTGGGAGAAACATGAGTAAGATCACCTGCATAAGCCACCAATTAAACAAATATAAAGAGCAAAATGCAATGCAAAGTTAGGTGTTACTTTTTCTAGCACAAACCTTTGTAACCTGCCACACTAATAGTATCCAAGGGGCTAAGCTGGCTGAAAAAAAACTGAGGGGGCGCTACATCTGGAGCACCTGGAAAAGGGTCAGCAGACGTTAGTTTACTGTTTATCCGACATGCAACTCGCTACCTTCAGCTCTGTCATCACTTATCAGATGTTGGGCAGTTCTTTAAAAGCCATTGCCCACCTAAGTTTTTCTTTTTTAATGCTAGGAAGTTGAATTATGTACTGTTAGACACATTGCCTACCAGAATTACCAGTGTTACCCAATAGTTCCAGCTAATGGCTAAATTTTAATGTACCATATCTCCATTATGGAATAAACCAATTTTTAAAATCATAAATTCATTAAAGCCACATAGGCAAAATATCAACCCGTGTGACTTTGAGAGACATAAAAAGTGGGATAAAAAAAAAAAGTGGGACTGTTACCTACCAAAAACTGAAATAATTGTTTTGTGTGAATCTGGCATTTAAGATTTTAATAAGTATTTCATATTCAACAGCAGAAAAATGTAAATGGGGTTATTTGATTTAGCCAAATCCATGAACAACTTGCCCCATAGCTACATTCAGACTGTGCTTAGTGTCATCGGGGCTGATTTACTAAGGTGTTTGAGAATGTTCACAAAATAAATTGTGTGAAGGTTTATTTAAAATATACAATCACATAAAAAGAAAAATCATATTTGCCTATTTCATTTACATCTGACTGAATAAATGAAATAAATATTCAAACAATTTATTGTGTGGGTATTTTCAAATCCTTTAGTAAATCACCCTTATAGTATTCATAGGCTCAGCCATATATGTCCACTTTCTTATTGTTATGGGAGCAACATTTTGTATCCTAGTTTGATCACCTTTCAGATAAAGTTTTATAAAAATAAAATATACCAAAAATGTATGTACATGTGTTTTTCATGCGCTTTTATGGGCTCCCACTGCAGTCTATGGGGCACGATGTTGCATTGATTTAAAAGGGCACCATAGAGAATTATGTGATTTCGACTGCAGGAGAAATCATACTAGTGTCAATGGGCTCTCAAACTCTGTTTTTACATGTACTGATCCCTTACTAAGGCTAAAAATAAGACGCTACCATTACTGTTTTGAAGATGCAAACTCAAGGATTGGCATTTTCATTCTGGATTGTTTACCTAGCCAATTCAGAGCAAAATGTCTTGTCTCCCTATTTGCCCACTGTGTTGCTTTGGTGTGCTGGAGATAAGCACTGAAAAAAGTACTGCATGCAGTAGTTTATTTCAGTGTAGTTTGAGGAAATCCACTGCCTCGCACCGCGTGACATCTCAATAAAGTTAATTTTAAATAAAAGTGCGATGCTGAGATGAAATATGTGGGTTGCGCTACAGTAACAACACAAGTAGCTGCTAACACTAAATGGTGCAAACTCAAAATTGATCTTGACTGGACCACACTGCACACCAGCCACACCAAAGGTCTTTATGGACCTTTCTTTGTGCACTGGTGTACAGTCATGTTGGAACAGGAAGGGACCATCCCCAAACTGTTCTTACAAAGTTGGGAGCTTGAAATTGTCCAAAATGTCTTGGTATGCTGATGCCTTAAGAGTTACCTTCACTGGAACTAAGGGGCCAAGCCCAACCCCTGAAAAACAACCCCACACCATCCCCCCTCCACCAAACTTTACACTTGGCACAATGCAGTCCAGCAAGTACTGTTCTCCTGGCAACCGCCAAACCTGGACACATCCATCAGATTACTAGACAGAGAAGCATGATTGGTCACTCCAGAGAATACGTCTCCACTGCTTTATAGTCCAGTGGCAGCGTGCTTTATACCATTGCATCTGACCATTTGCATTGTACTTGGTGATGTAAGGCTTGGATGCAGTTGCTCGGCCATGGAAACCAATTTCATGAAGCTCTCTATGCACTGTTGTGCTAATCTGAAGGCCACATGAAGTTTGGAGGTCTTTAGCTATTGACTCGGCACACTGTTGGTGACTTCTGTGCGCTTCAGCATGTGCTGACCCTCTGTCATTTTACATGGCCTACTACTTTGTGGCTGAGTTGCTGTTGTTCCCAGTTGGTTCCACTTTGTTATAATACCACTAAAAATTGACTGTTGCAGCAAGGAAATTTCACGGATGCACAGGTGGCAACCTATCACAGTACCACGCTTGAATTCACTGAGCTCCTGAGAGTGACCCATTCTTTTTCAAATATTTGTAGAAGCAGTCTGCATGCCTAGGTGCTTGATTTTATATACCTGTGGCCATGTAGAGAGAGAGAGTTAGAGGCATGCAGACTGCTTTTACAAACATTTGTGAAAGAATGGGTCACTCTCAGGAGCTCAGTGAATTCAAGCGTGGTACTGTGATAGGTTGCCACCTGTGCATCCGTGAAATTTCCTTGCTACTAAATATTCCACGGTCAACTGTTAGTGGTATTATAACAAAGTGGAAGCAACTGGGAACAGCCATGAACTGGTAAGCTATGTATAATGACAGAGTGGGTTCAGCACATGCTAAAGTGCACAGTGCACAGATGTCGATAACTGTCTGCAGAGTCAATAGCTAAAGACCTCCAAACTTCATGTGACCTTCAGATTAACATAGCAACAGTGCGTAGAGAGCTTCATGGAATGGGTTTCCACAACTCAGCAGCTGCATCCAAGCCTTACATCACCAAGTTTAATGCAAAGCGTCAGATGCAGTGGTGTAAAGCACGCCAAGCAGTGGAGAAATGCTCTCTTGAGTGACGAACCGCGCTTCTCCGTCTTGCAATCCGATGGTCGTGTCTGGGTTTGACGGTTGCCAGGAGAATGGTACTTACCTGACTACATTGTGCCTAGTGTAAAATTGGGTGGAGAGGGGATTATGGTGTTTGGGTTATTTTATAGCGTTTGGGCTTGGCCCTTAGTTCCAGTGAAGGGAACTCTTAAGGTGTTAGCATACCAAGACATTTTGGACAATTTCATGCTCCCAACTTTGTGGGAACAGTTGAGTATAGCCCTTCCTGTTCCAACATGACTGCGCACAAGTGCAGAAAGCATGGTCCATAAAGACATGGATGAGTGCATTTGGGGCGGAGGAACTTGACTGGCCTGCATAGAGTCCTGACCTCAACCAGATAGAACCCCTTTGATATGAATTAGAGTGGAGACTGCGAGCCAGGCCTTCTCATCCGACATCAGTGCCTGACCTCATAAATGCACTACTGGAAGAATGGTCAAGCAGTCCCATAGACACACTCCTAAACCTTGTGGACAGCCTTCCTAGAAGAGTTGAAGCTGTTATAGCTGCAAAGGGTGGGTCAACTCAGTATTGAACTCTACAGACTAAGACTGGGTTGACATTCAAGGTCATGTGCATGTAAAGGCAGGTGTCCCAATACTTTTGACAATATAGTATATATCGGTTATCCAGCATAACTACTTCAGCAGAGCTGAATTATCATTGTTTTGCTTCTTCTTCATTATCCACTGAGCATACATCGCTGTAAGTTTCTTGAAAATGCAATGTAATATGGCAACATGGAGTTGCTACACAATTGCTATACAGAAAACCCCCAGAAATATAATTTCCTGCTTATGTGATTGGCTGACTGATACAACTCTGTCATTTTTGGGTAAATGCTCCCAAAGGGTTAATCTCTTTTTTAAAATGTTTTATTGTTTTCATCAAAGTAACAAACAAGGAAGTAATCGATAAGCTATAATGAGTGCAATGTTGACATTTGCAAAAGACATATTTCTAGTATAAGATGTTGCATATGTATCTACATGTTATAGGGAGAGACACTGCCCGAGGAGAAAGGGACATACTGTAAATATAAAGTACAGGCTCAAAATGTCTCTCTATTCAATATATCTGAATGTGTGGGGGGTCAAGGCATTTACCACTGCATGTCACCCTAGAAAAAGAAAGGGGGAGGTGCAGGGGGAAAAGCCTGGGCCTCCTGGTGGACATTTAACCCAGGGAAAGTATGCAAAGATATGTCTATATTAGTGCATACAACAATCAAGAAATAAAGGATAATTGGAATGATCCAATTATCCTTTATTTCTAAAGGGATTCAGACACTGCAATGTTGACCATTAGAACACCGCAAGTACATTAGCTGATTAAGCACTTGCCTACCAGCACTATTATCCCCTTCCTGCCCAGGCCAATTTTCACTTTTCAGCTCTGTCACACTTTGAATGACAATTGCGTGGTCATGCAACACTATACCCATTTGACATTTTTATAATTTTTCTCACACAAAAATAAATGTCTTTTAGTGGTATTTAATGACCACTGGGTGATTTCTTGCGCTGTACATGAAAAAGACCGAAAATTTTGAAAAAGTTTGTTTTTTCTTTGTCTGTTATAAAATTGCACATAAATAATCTTTCTACACAGATTTAGGCCAAAATGTATTCTGCTACATTTCTTTGAAAATAACCAAAATCAGTGTTTATTATTTAGTTGGTAGGAGCGTTATAGAGTCCACAAACTATGATAAATCCTGATGTACTGAGGGCCTATCATTTCTTGACGCCCAAAAACGCCAGGTCAGTAAAAATACCCCCCAAATGACCCCTTTTGGAAAGTAGACAGTCTGAGGTATTTAGTAAAAGCTTTTTAAAGTTACCCTTTTTTGTCATAATTATGTTGAAAATAAAGAAATGAAAATTTTTTTTACAATGTTTGTTTTTGCATACTGTCACTAATGCAGTACAACATCATCATATAACTGATGTGGCAGTAATCAGGGACACTAACTGGCAACAGTATGTAGAAAAAAAAATTTAATGTTTTCTTTTAATCTTTTATTACTTTTAATTTTTTTTAATGATTTTTTTTTTCTACTCCTGTGACCAGAGCAATACAATGTTACCATAGTAACATTGTACTCTGGACAAGTGATCAGGTTTTTTTTTTTATTTTATTATATATTAATTGCTTATGCCAATGAATTTCATTGGTGTAAGCAAGCATTTTTGCTGAATGAAACCGATTCATTCAGTAATTTTTGTTGTGATCAGCTGTGATTGGCGATAGCTGATCACATGCTACAGATGGGCTGTGATTGGCCCAGTCTGTACATGTGACCACTGTGACCAGTCACAGCTAGCAGCACAGTTGTTAGCAATGAATTGCATGAAAGAAAGCTATTCATTGTTTACAACTGTCATGAGATCTGCTGTGATTGGTCACGGCGATCACATGACACTGGCAGTGGGCCAGTGTAGTGATCGGTCATCAGCCATGTCCAGTGGACACAGCCAGTGACAGATAGTGCCAGAGCACGGCCCATGGGGTGCGCACGAGGTGCAAACTTAGGAAGACGTCATATGATGTTGTCCCAGGATAATAGGGATCCCGCTCGGCCATCGTCTCACAATAGGTGGGGCGGGAAGGAGTTAATAATGAAGAAGTCACTGCTGTTCACGTTTACTTTGGAAATTGACACATACAAACAAACAGCTTTGCCTTCATAGCAACAAAAGGTAGAAATCTGTAACAAAGTTTGTTAAAATATTTGCAATGTACATAGATCACCCAGTGAAGAATGTGTATTTCTCAACAAAAATATAGTTACTCCTCCTCATGCACACCAGACGTTTTTACAGCTGCTTTTTTTGGCTTTTTACATTTTTTTTTCTACAGCTAGTAAACCCCCCAGCATTTTATCCTATGTGTCCATGCACAGACAGACTGTAATCAACGTTTTTTGGCTGGAAAAACCCCCAGAACTAGTGGGTTTCTAGAGGAGTTATTTAGCTATAAAAACGCTCTAACACTGAAAAACGCAGCAAAACGTGGTAAAATGTGGTAAATCACAGCAAAGCAATGCTTTTGGACTCTTTTGACCCCCCCCAAAAAAATTCTAAAAAGCACAAACGTGAAAAAACTCAGCAAAACGCCACTAAACGATAATACAAAAATGCTAAAAAATGCTGAATAACTCACGTTTTTAACGTGACTTTACACAGCTAACTTTACCAGCGTTATTAAAACGCTCAGTGTGCATGGAGCCCCTGCTTTGTTCTTCAAGGACACTTTGCTCCATTCACAAAGCAGTATTTTCTTCTCTAAGATTCACCAAAAAATCCTACTAAAATACCGCAGGAGTTATTTTATGAAATCATGTGGTATTTTTGTAGTGAAAACATGCGGTAATTTAACGCCGGTGGTAGTTGGCGTATTTACGAACAGTAGTAAATACAGCATTGTTAAGGAGCAGATGCCCTTAACAACCAGTAACTGTCATGGTTGCTAAGGAGCAGGCGACGGTTGCATCCTTAACAACCTAGCAGTCATCAACCACTGGCAGCTGAATGTAAACTAAACAATTGCTGGCAATAATAAATTATGGGAAACAACCGCGTGGGGGTCTCCTTCTGTGAATTGAGTTTAACGCCTGTTCTGTTTACCAAGCATTTTCAGCATTTTGTGGTAAATACCAGTAAACAGTATAGTGAATTGACAGTTTCAGGATCGCATATGATATGTAGGCAAAATGTGTTTGTTCTTGAACAGAGAATGAAAAAAAATAATCTGTCTACTGTCCAAATGTTTTACTGTTTTAAAATGCTCTTCATGGGTGCTTTATTGCATTACCATTCATTTCTGTAGGTCCCAGTGCTTGTAAATTGGAATATATCAGCTTCTGTGGTATTATTATATCAATGTACAGTTTGCCTCCTGGAGCCTAAATAGCAAAAATGCGTAGATTATCCCAGAAGATACTATACGCCAGGGCTCATTAATCCACCTTTCTTCATACAGACACATTTAAAAACAAATTGTCTTGTCTGTAAAGTTTATTTATAATTAAAGTACAAAGCAAGATATAGCTCAGGTCTCTTTTGTCTTGAATCCATCAGGTTAATGAGTCAGTGCCTATCTGTCATAGTCTACTAGTTTCCCTGTTACGAAATTTCTCTCACTTGTGTGTGCCTTTACCCGCTCTCCTCCCCCCCTCACATGCACTTTAAATATCTGAGATGCTTGTATGTCTCCAGGTGGTTCTGTGAAGGAAGAGAGCTGCATAACTCACCTGACATTAACATCTCCTCGGAGAGCGACGGTCTTCAAGTGCTTGTCATTGCTGAGGCCTTCGAGGACGACACCGGGCGCTATACTTGTGCGGCATCCAATTGGCTTGGCTCTGACACATCTTCAGCTGAAGTGTTTGTAGAAGGTAATGTTTTATGTGGTCATCAGCTCATTGTGGTTTCTTGGTGGGCATGCTGGATGAAACCTTATCCATATATTCATCCAACTAAAAAATCAAAATTTTTTTTCCTTTTTCTGTAAACAATAACAAAGCCTCATGTAAAACACAGGAGCTGAGTCTGCTTTGTCTTTAGCAAACAGATTCCAGGTACAGTATATTTTTCTAGTGCAGGTCAGAAATGAAAGAGAGAATGTATATTGTCTGCTGGCCCATATGGAAGAAAAATATATTTGAAATTTATTTTAAAAATATTCTGTCCAATTATATTGACATATATTTGAAATGCTACAATTTTAGCCATATTCAATATTTTTATATATACAGTCATGGCCGAAATTGTTGGCACCCTTGATATTTCTCCAGGAAATCATGTATTTCTCACGAAACGTATTGCATTAACACATGTTTTGCTATACACATGTTTATTCCCTTTGTGTGTATTGGGACAAAACAAAAAAAAGGGAGGAAAGAAAGCAAATTCGACATAATGTCACACAAACCTCCAAAAATGGGCTGGACAAAAGTATTGGCACCCTTTCACAACTGCGGATAAATAAGAATGTTACAAGCATGTGATGCTCCTGTAAACTCACCTGGGGCAAGTAACAGGTGTGGGCAATATAGAAATCACACCTGAAAGCAGATAAAAAGGAGAGACGTTCACCTTTGCATTGTGTGTCTGTCTGTGCCACACTAAGCATGGACAACAGAAAGAGGAGACGAGAACTGTCTGAGGACCTGAGAACCAAAATTGTGGCAAAATATCAACAATCTCAAGGTTACAAGTCCATCTCCAGAGAACTAGATTTGCCTTTGTCCACAGTGCGCAACATTATCAAGAAGTTTGCAACCCATGGCACTGTAGCTAATCTCCCTGGTCGTGGACGGATGAGGAAAATTGATGAAAGATTGCAACGCAGAATAGTCCGGATGGTGGATAAGCAGCCCCAAACATGTTCCAAAGACATTCAAGCTGTCCTGCAGGCTCAGGGAGCATCAGTGTCAGCGCGAACTATCCGTCGACATTTAAATGAAATGAAACGCTATGGCAGGAGACCCAGGAGGACCCCACTGCTGACACAGAGACATAAAAAAGCAAGACTACAGTTTGCCAAAATGTACTTGAGTAAGCCAAAAGCCTTCTGGGAAAACGTCTTGTGGACAGATGAGACCAAGATAGAGCTTTTCGGTAAAGCACATCATTCTACTGTTTACCGAAAACGGAATGAGGCCTACAAAGAACAAAACACAGTACCTACGGTAAAATATGGTGGAGGTTCAATGATGTTTTGGGGTTGTTTTGCTGCCTCTGGCACTGGGTGCCTTGACTGTGTGCAAGGCATCATGAAATCTGAGGATTACCAAAGGATTTTGGGTCGCACTGTAGGGCCCAGTGTCAGAAAGCTGGGTTTGCGTCCAAGATCCTGGGTCTTCCAGCAGGACAATGACCCCAAACATACGTCAAAAAGCACTCAGAAATGGATGGCAAAGAAGCGCTGGAGAGTTCTGAAGTGGCCAGCAATGAGCCCAGATCTAAATCCCATTGAACACCTGTGGAGAGATCTTAAAATTGCTGTTGGGAAAAGGTGTCCTTCCAATAAGAGAGACCTGGAGCTGTTTGCAAAGGAAGAGTGGTCCAAAATTCCGGGTGAGAGGTGTCAGAAGCTTATTGATGGTTATAGGAAGCGACTGATTTCAGTTATGTTTTCCAAAGGGTGTGCAACCAAATATTAAGTTAAGGGTGCCAATACTTTTGTCCAGCCCATTTTTGGGGTTTTGTGTGACATTATGTCATATTTGCTTTTCTGCCTCTGTTTTATATTTGTTCCAATACATACAAAGGGAATAAACATGTGTATAGCAAAACATGTGTTAATGCAATACCTTTTTTGTGTGAAATACTTGATTTTCAGGAAAAATATCAAGGGTGCCAACAATTTCGGCCATGACTGTATATATATATATATATATATATATATATATATATATATATATTCATGTTGAAATGCATTTTTATTACAGAATATATGAAAATATTTTTAATAAAAATACATCTCAAATATACTGTGTCTTTAAAAATACAGATCTACATTTTTGGAATACATTTACAAATATATGTAAAAATATTTGTTAAAATTACTTTTTTATATGTTAAAAAAATCTGAAAAATATATTTTTACAAAAATTGGTTTGCATGAAAGTTATTTTAAAATTTTTTTTGTAAAATGTTATTGTTTTTTTTTGGCAATTTTTTTTTAAATATTTGAAAATTTAATTGGTTTGCGTGAAAGTTATAACATCTACAAACTATGGGATATATACTGAAAGTTTTATTTAATTATTTTCTTTATGCTAGTAATGGGGGCGATCAGCGACTTATAGAAGGACTGTGCGGTGGACATTGTGACACTAACTGACACTTTGAGAGCACTGACTAACTGACATTGACATCACCAGTGACACTAATACAGTGATCAGTGCTAAATATAGACTGTCATTGCACTAATAACACTGACTTGGAAGGGGTTAACATCTAGGGGCAATCAAGGGGTAATTGTGTGCCTTGTAAGTGTTAATGTGTTTACTGTGTGCTGTTTTGTACTACAGATTGATTTATTTTTTTTCCCTGGTTTTGGATAAAATGGAGAGGGATTGGAGCCCCTGCCAGGTTTTATTTCTGTCTGCGCTCCCATTAGGGAGATTCACCCTCTATATCTGTCCTAGTTACCATTATCAGTGAAAGTGAAATCCCACAATTTGGGTTGACCTCACAAAAGACGTTGAGGGGAAATGTTTCAATGGGAACAGTAGTTCTGATGACACTCTGGGATTCCCTCACTTTGGAGGGATTTTCTTTCACTCCCTATTTTGGCAATGGGACATGAAATAAGGGGAAATCTCCTCAATGGGTCACTGACGTGGGGTAGAACACTCCCTATTCAAAAATTGAAAAAAAAAAGTTTTGCCTTTAGCAAAAGCTTAGTCTTTAGCAGAAATTAATTATAACAATTGTTTTCTCATCAGATTAAAAGGTCACAATCCATAATAACTAAGGTAAATAATACTTTATGACAGGACAAAACCGAATAGAACAAGATTCAAACAAAGGAAAAGCTGAACTAATGAAATTGTATTGTTGTGCTGTATATTGATTACTTCTAATTGGGTTTGGGTTACTGTGCTCTCTACCTTTAGCTTTCCATGATACTTAAAGTGTATTTCCACTTTTGCTGTCAAATTTGAGAGAGAACGCAGCTAAGTGTTTCTTATTTGTTCCCATTTGCACAGCCTTAACGTTTAGATTTTTCTACAATACGGCATCATTGCACACTGCAAGTGTTCAATACAGATGGCAAGCCTCTAAATCCTTAGCTCTTTGTTAGAACACTAATGTAGTGTTTCAATCTAGTTTACAGATGGTAATGAGATCTGACAGCACAGTGCAGAAAGGATTAATTATGGAAAACACAGCTTCACTTAGAAACAAAGAGAAATTAGTAGGAATGCACTGATACTGGTATCTGTATCAATGTGATACTCAGTATATTCACGAGTACTCGTGAAAATGCTCCCTATACCTGAAACTGATAGTTTTCGATGTGATTTGCGTCAATACAAAATGTATGGATGCAAATTACATTGCAAACCATTACGGTGCTGACCAGTCAGAAGCCGTGTAGCCCGTACTGTCATCCCTGCTTGGAGAGGAGAGAAAGCCGTGGGGATTTCAAATCCCCAGACCTGTGAAGTGGCTTCTCCTTCTGTGACAGCATGGAACCAGTGCATGAAGGCTTCCTGCACCTTTCCTGTGTGAACTCAGGCTATGACAAAATTCAAACTGTCACAGAAGAAAAAGCTGGGGGCTTGATATCGCCACAGCTTTCTCTCCTCTCAGTGCAGGGATGACAGTATGGGCTAGATGGCTTCTGACTGGTAAGCACTATGGCTGTGCTGACCAATGAAAAACCATCTAACCTGTACTGTCATCCCTGCAGTTAGAGGAGAGAAATTTGCAGGATTTCAAATCCCCAGCTTTTCCTTCTGTGCGAGTATGGGATCGGTGCAGTGAGGTTTCCCACATTGTTCCTGTGTGAACTCAGGCTATGACAAGGCAAAGTTTCGGTACTCGGTATTAGCGAGTACTTGACCAAACGTATTGGTATCATACTCACTGATCAAACAAGGGTATCAGTGCATCCCTAGAAATTAGGATTTTTCTGTTCTGGAATTTTTAGAAAGGAAAATTTAAAATGGTGATCTGAAAGAGTTACATATTTTATAAAATTATGTGAATATGTTACAAATATAAAGTAGTTGCAAAATGCACTTTCAGAAGAATACATTTTACATGAGATCTCAAATATAAAGTACCTGGTGGATGAAGAAGTCTATAATTCCTTTCCAGCAGCCAACCAGTGTCTCCCTTACATTTTGCCCTAACAGTAGGAAACGGAGATTCTGACTGGCTGCGGGGAAGTGGGGTACAGAAAACCATATAAAGAAACGTCACACATGAGGTTTCTATTATGTTTGAGTGGAAAAGTATGTAATGTCCCTTGTTATCATTTCAGGTGCCAGTTCCTCTGACTCTGACAGTGAAGACTTTACTTACAAACCAAAACCTGGAACAATGCCTCAGTGAGTAAACGTTCTGTTTACTGGAATTAAACAAAATATGTTAATTATGGATCCATTGAAACACAGGGAATGTGTTCATCTTTCATTTGATTTATTTACCCATTTAGAATTTTGGCAGATGATTTAATGAGATCTGCGTGTGGGTAGAAATTTTTTATGCCAAGTGCTGATGATTAAACTGTGTACTGGCAAACACATAGGCCAATAGATGCAAAGCTGGTAAACATCCAATGCCATGGACACAATGGTAAGGGGGCCCACTACCGGATCTCTGATCATTCTCCTCCCATTTCTTAATAGACAAGATTAAAAGTTTGGTTGCTAGAAATGTATTAGTTTACAGTATACTTTCAACAGATCCTGGTTTATTATCCTCCTCTCTGTGACCACAGTATTGCCACTTTCCCTTCATTTTTTTTTAAGCAAAAAAAATTGCTCAAACATAACACAAGCCAGCAAGTGGATCAAGCCTACCTATTGGTTACACAAATCCACAGGTCTTCATTGTGTGCCATTACAACTTTCTAGCCGCTGGCATCCTAACAACCCATGACATCATTGATTGATAAGGAGGATGTTGGGCGCCCTTGTTTACCCGTATACATCAGCACTGGGGGTTACATTAGCTGAGTCAGGGAGCAAAGAAACATTAGAATACTAGTCAGGACCAGTGTACAAAAGTGTATTTAGTTTGGTACATATGTGGATGCTGCTGCATTATATAAAACCATTAGTTTTGTTTTTACATTTTAAAATGGATTGCCCTGAGATTGTGCATCATTTTAAAGGGTGCTTTGAAATAGGTTTAGAAACACTGCTTTTATGGAAGTATATGTAAACAGCAAATGGTGACACTTCTGCTTTCTATAGAGTTGTTCTAGACCTGTTATAGTCTTGGCAAAGTAGGGGGTCTCAAAATATGAATAAGCAGAGCGGTGGTATGTGTGCTTTGGGTGAACTAGGAAATGTTTCTTTATCCAAGAGCTTCAGGCTACTTCTGACCTGGTTTTAATTTCTTTAGGCACAGCATAGCAAGTCTTTTGAGATTTCTTTGTGTTGCTGATGAAGGGTAGCCCTGTTTTTGAATGCAAAATATAGCATTCGTCAATAAAATTGATCTTCATGAGCTGTACAAACACATATCCTCTCTCACCCATGTCAGAATATACTAGTGATATACTGATAACCTTTTTTTGATCGGCAAGTACAAGTACCGATATTTTTGGTCAAATAGTCACCGATACCGATGCTTTGCGGTGTGATTTGCGTCAATTCAAAATGTATGGAGAAAAAGCCGCAGGGATTTCAAACCTCCAGATCTGTGAAGCGGTTTTCTCTCCTCTCCTTGCAGAGATGACCGTACAGGCTAGACGGTTTCTGATTAGTCAACACTGGCGGTGCTGACCAGTCAAAAGCTGTCTAGCCTGTACTGTCATCCCTGAACTGAGATGAGAGATTTCAAATCCCCAGCTTTCCTTCTGTGACAGTATGTTTCCCGCACTGCTCCTGTGTGAACTCAGGCTGGGACAAGCCTGGGTTCCCATAGGATTAGTGGAGAAACAGCATGCAATTTGAACAGGAATTGCATTCCTGTTCAAAATTTATGCTATTCTTTGCGGTGCAATTTTCAGACATATATTTTGTATGGATGCAAATCATGCCTCAAATTATTTGTGTCAAGTATCGGGAGCATTTTCACAAGTAAAAATAGTTGGTGTCAGAACTAATACTGTTATCAATATCGATGCTATCCTAGTATACAGTAAGGAACAGAAGTATTTGAACACCCTGCGATTTTGCAAGTTCTTCCACTTAGAAATCATGGAGGGGTCTGAAATTCACATTGTAGGTGCATTCCCACTCTGAGAGACAGAATTTAAAAAAAAATTCAGGAAATCACATTGCATGATTTTTAAAGAATTTGTCTTGTACTGCTGAACATAAGTATTTGAACACCTGAGAAAATCAGTGTAAATATTTGGTACAGAAGCCTTTGTTTGCAAATACGGAGGTCAAACGTTTCCTGTAGTTCTTGACCAGGTTTTCACACACTGCAACAGGGATTTTGGCCCACTCCTCCACATAGATCTCCTCTAGATCTGTCAGGTTTCGGGGCTGTCACTGAGCAACACGGAGTTTCAGCTCCCTCCAAAGATGTTCTATTGGATTTAGGTCTGGAGACTGGCTAGGCCACTCCAGAACCTTGATATGCTTCTTACGGAGCCACTCCTTGGTTATCCTGGCTGTGTATTTCGGGTCGTTGTCATGTTGGAAGACCCAGCCATGACCCATCTTCAATGCTCTGACTGAGGGAAGGAGGTTGTTGCTCAAAATCTCACAATAAGTGGCCCCATTCATCCTCTCCTTAATACAGCGCAGTCATCCTGTCCCCTTTGCAGAAAAGCACCCCCAAAGCATGATTTTACCACCCCCATGCTTCACAGTAGGGATGGTGTTCTTGGGATGCAACTCATCCTTTTTCCTCCAAACAAGACGAGTGAAGGTTAGACCAAAAAGTTCTACTTTGGTCTCATCTGACCACATGACTTTCTCCCATGCCTCCTCTCGATCATCCAGATGGTCATTGGCAAACTTCAGACGGGCCTGGACATGTGATGACTTGAGCAGGGGAACCTTCCGTGCAATGCATGATTTGAAACCATGACGGCGTAGTGTTCTACCGACAGTGACCTTTGAAACTGTGGTCCCAGCTCTCTTCATGTCATTGACCAGCTCCTCCCTTGTAGTTCTGGGCTGATTCCTCACCTTTCTTTTCATCAGTGATACCCCACGAGGTGAGATCTTGCATGGAGCCCCAGTCCGAGGGAGACTAACAGTCATCTTTAGCCTCTTCCATTTTCTAACAATTGCTCCATCAGTTGACCTATTTTCACCAAGCTGCTTGACAATTGCGCCGTAGCCCTTTCCAGCCTTGTGGAGGTCCACAATTTTGTCTCTGGTGTCTTTTGACAGCTCTTTGGTCTTGCCCATGGTAGTAGTTGGCGTCTGACTGACTGTGGGGTGGACAGGTGTCTTTAAAGAGCTCAGACAGGTGCTACTAAGTTAGATTAATGAGTGGAGTAGAGGTGGACTTTTTAAAGGCACAGTAACAGGTCTTTGAGAGCGAGAATTCTTGCAGTTTCTTAGGTGTTCAAATACTTATGTTCAGCAGTGCAAGACAAATAAATTCTTTAAAAATCATACAATATGATTTCCTGAATTTTTTATTAAATTCTGTCTCTGAGTGGGAATGCAATGTGAATTTCAGACCCCTCCATGATTTCTAAGTGGGAGAACTTGCAAAATCGCAGGGTGTTCAAATACTTCTGTTCCTCACTGTATATCCCCAAAAATTATGAGAGACAAATTAATAGCTGTTTACAACCGTATATACGTAAATGGTTTTGTTCCTTCCAACATGCATTTTTAACACCTAAGCATTTGAAATGTTAAAAACCTAAATGTTCATCTTTTACTAGTTAATTTAGTGTCCAGATAACCTTCTTACATTATTCGTAAGGATGACAAGTGCAGAAATAGACTTTATATTAAATGGTTTTTGCAGCAAATAGTTAAAAGTATAGCTCAAAGCATATCCCTTTCAGACTGACATGAGGTGTGACTGGCTTGTTTCCAGCCTAGGGCAGTCTGTCTCTATGTAGAGAATGCTAGAAACAAGTACATATCAGACACACAGCAGCCATGATTCAGGTGCCTGCAGCCAGACTTGACATAGTCGGAACCTTCAACAACAGATGTTGAGCAAGGGTAGCTGTCAGGAGATTAGTCAGCAGCCTGTCACTGATGCAGATCTCTCCCCAGTGTGAGAATTTGCAGAGAGAAACCTTTATCGGGAAGCCTCATACACAGAATGCAGTGAATGAAGAGGTGATAACATATGCCAACTATGACCACATTTCACACTTTTTATTAGTTTTCTTTACTGTAATATTTTGTAACTGTATGTGGTACAAAACATTGCATTAAAAAGGAACCAAAGAATCTTGCAACCATACTGTACCTTTTTTTTTTCTCTCATTGCCTAAACAGCACTGGGAAAACAGCAAATTATTTTTTTATTATTGAGTGTAATACTGACAAGTTTGATTCTGATTTAGATCCTTTAGATCAGGAGTGTCATGCTCAATTTCATGGCAGGTCACATCAGCATTATGTTTGCCCTCAAAGGGCTGGTTTTATCTGTAAGACTGTACAAATGTATCTACTCTTTATCATATTAAATAATTACCTCCTGTATTCGATTATTACTGGTTTTATTAATAAATTAAGACCTAAGCTGTCAAGGGCAGGTGCAGACCGGCATGGAGCCCACTCACACTCCTGTAGCAGGTGATGCAAGTCTGGAAAGGAGGGTCGTACATCACCACTATCATCCACAAGAAACTTTATTGGAGGCTCCTCAGACAAAACCTGGTTCTGCCCTAGTGTTTTGTGAGCAGTCTTCAATAAAGATCCTTGTGGTGATACCAGCGGTGTGTGCGAATTTCCCTTTCAACTGGCATAGAATTGTAGTATTCTCATAATTATCAGCAGATGTCCAGAGCACCCAAAGAGCCCAGCAACCATCAGAAGTCAAGAGTCCCCCACCCTCCCTTACATCAGCGTGCGCCCTCTTACCTTGTGCTGCTGTGAAGCTGGTGGTGGAGCTGGGAAGCAGAAAGTGCAGGGTCTGGTGAAGGGCTGGAGTCTGCTAAATGCTGAGACCAGGAGAGGCGAAGACTAGGGAGTGCTGTTGCTGCCCAGAGAAGCACAGGATCTAGAGGAGGAGTTTTGTCTTCCTCTCTGCTGCCAACTGCTGAGATAAGGGGTGTGCTGCAGCTGCAGGAGAGGTGCAAGGGCCATATGAAATGGCCTGGCAGGCCGGATTCAGCCAGTGGGCCTGGTGTTTGACACATGTGCTTTAGATTTTAATGATATTTCTATAACTGTTGTTTTTTATAACCCTCCACAATATATTACCATTACACTAAGTACAATTTTTGTTAGGTGTCCTGCAGTGCCTGAGCTTACCTTTAGCGCCACTCCAGTGCTCACTGCTGCTCCGTCAGATTCCCAGAGTGCTCCATTATGTGGAAGTATGTGGCTTACCTGGGCACAAAGGACCTGCATGGAAGGTCCCAGGCCTAAGCACTGGAACATAGGGACAGCTTGCCATAGGGTATGCAATTACTGGTACTGCTGGTTATTGTCAGAAAATTGTCAGAGCAGCAGCAGACCTCAGGGTAGTGAAAAGGCAACACTAAAAGTAAGCACTGCACTGAAGGTTCCTGTCATAAGATGGGAAGGTTTCTTATGTCACTCTGTGATGTTGTCAGTGAGATCTCTGTGGTTGAGAGGCCTTGGACCCGCATCCCGGCCAATATGAAGGGCTTCCCCTTTCCATGCTGGTTTTGAAAACATTTCATATGATCAAAGTATGTAACAGGTTGGATGGCAACACCCTCCCTCCTGATGGGCATGAACTCCCAAAACTCTAAGGTGGGTATGAACAGAACCTGGAACTATGGCAGGGGAATCTCATCACTGAGGTCATGAAAAGATAATAAAAAGCCAGTGGGAGATCCTGCCCACCAGATTCCACCTATAACTGAAATACTTTTTAGTTTGAGTGTAGCTTTTAGGAAATTGCAGAAGCAGGTCATAGATAATAGTGTCATACAGAGAAGTTGATTGCTCCTCAACTCTTGACTTATTCCTGATATAACACGACAATAAACAATGATCACATGTGCATAACTTTGTCAATATGCAGATGTGAATCTTTGCATGTTTGAGAGTAACACACTGTACTGTGTTACCTGTTGAGGTATACATATGATATTTCCCGGGCTCTTGCTCTGCTGATTATGGCTTTTTACCATAATAACAATTATGTATTTTTAACCTTGACACTTGGATCTCCTGTACTGCAGAATCCTGCAATGAAAACACAAGTCTTTTTAATATTTCCAGAGCTCAAAAGAAAACAACATCAGTTTCATTAACCATAGGACCATCATCACCAAAATGTGGAATAACCACTGCAATAATGCAGCCAATTTCTATTCCTGTGCACCAGGTATGTCACGTTATTTCTGCTAACATTCAGTACATATGATGTGGATATCCTTTAAAGATGTTAAAGTATTTTACATAGCTTATCTTAAATTGTCCTTTATTACTTGTAATATTTAGATAAATGTTTACTGGTCCGAAAACTAAAAACCGATATCTTTTAACAGGTCCAAAGCCCTACATCTTATTTGTGTCGTCAAGATGGCTCCAGTTCTAGCATCTCTCCTCCTTCTTTCACCAAGGTTTGCTTACACATGCTACCTGCAGAAATATGCATGTCTTTTTGTTGTACACTTTTTGTATTAAAACAGAGGCTGCATCAAATTGCATAATGTTTACAACTAATTATTTTTTACTGTCACTTTTTATCCTTAAATGATTTGCGTGAGTTTAGATCTTTAGCTTGAGAGTCAGTTGCAGAAATCTCCTGATGTGTGAGTTACTGCCTTGTCAACTGCTTGACCTCACTCGCTCTTCCCTAGCTACTAAGCTCTTAACATTATCCACCAATAAAGCTGTAGAGTTAAAAGCAACAATTACAGGTTTCTGTGATATAGTTATTTAAACTCAGAATCTGGCAGACTGTGTGAGGTGGAACAATTGGCTAGGCAGCCATTGTTAAACTTGAAATTACCTCTGCCTGTGACTTTCATGTTGAAGATTCAAACTCTTCATTAATAAAGGCAAATTGTAAGAAATATTTAAAACTGAATATGCAGGTTCTTGCATATGTAGATCTGCACATTTATAATAATTGAATGTAAAATTCTACTTTCAATAACAGTGCTCTAATTCCCAAACTCTAGCCATCTTGAAGTAGAACTAAAGGCAAAACATTTTTCATTTTGGATAGAGTAAGAGGAGCTTATAACCCCTGTCAATTTTATTTGCCATCTGTGTCCTCTTAAGATTTCCATTCTCTTCATGTGCCATAGCCACAAAAGGAAATGAAACCCTCCAATGTGAAGGAAATCACTAGCAGTCACCAGAGTCACCAGAACTATGTCCTTATAGGAAGATTTCCCCTCTATTCCTATTCTTATGACCACTCAAGATTTGGAATTTCTTTCAATTGCAGTGATAATGGGCAGCACAGTGGCTAAATGGTTAGCACTTCTGCTTGGCAGTACTAGGGTCATTGGTTCAAATCCCAGCCATATCACCACCGGCCTGGAGTTTGCATGTTCTCCCTGTGCCTGTGTGGGTTTCCTTCGGGTACTCCGGTTTCCTCCCACACTCCAAAGGCATACTGGTAGGTTAATTGGTTCCTGTCTAAATTGGCCTTAGTATGTGTATGTATGAATGTGAGTTAGGGACCTTAGATTGTACACCTCTTGAGGGGTTAGGGACTGATGTGAATGTACAATATATGTGTAAAGCGCTGCATAAAATGACGGCGTTATATAAGTACCTATAATAATGGTCACGAGGACAAATAGCGGAGTAAAATGCTGAACAGGAAAAGCAATAAAAGATTGCAGTAAGCCCTGACAGATGTTTTAGTTCATCTACTACAATCTAAAACTAAAAAATAGATTTTTCTTCAGTTACCCTAAAGTGGTTCTAAAGTCTAAACTTTTTTTTACTATAATGCATTGCCTCACCCCTGCTTATACTTACCTGAGTCCTCACTTGATCCAGCGCTGTGCCAATCTGTAGCGGCTCTCTCTGCTTTCACAGGTTTTGCTGGCTCCCGCTGCTGTCAGTCAAATCCTGTGACCAGGGGGCAGGGCCAAGCCACTCTGTGTGTGTTTATTACTGCATGCTGTGTGGCTCAGGATTTAGCCCGCATATTCACCCCTTTAGGGCTCATATACACGAGCCTACCCTGACCGCTGGCCATGGGAAAATGCAAATCACAAAAATGGCGTTTTGCAATGTTTTGCGATTTTCCTGTGGCCGGTGGTCAAAATGTTCCTATCCTGCACGTGGTTCTTTAGAAGAGGGAGGTTTAACCTCACGTAACTGTGGCAGCTCCTAAACTCTGGTAAAAACCTATGTGTACACATGGAGTGGAGTTTAGGAGCTTTGGCAAAAAAATGCCAAAAGCTCCTAAATTCGAGTTTAACAGCTGCTCTTGTACATGAGCTCTTAGGAAGCGTCTTTCTGTGAGAAGAGGAGGAACTAGGAGGGCAGGCAGGGGACCCCAAAAGGAGGAGGATTAGGACTGCTCTGTGCAATTCCATCGCACAGAGCAGGTAAGTATAACATCTTTGTTATTTTTTAAGTTAAATTAAGACTTTACAACCACTTTATGCTAACTTAAAGTACAAACTTCCATCTTAGCTGCTTAGTTTTCTCAGGGGACAACCATAAGCTACTGCGAGACATGGCTTTGTTTACATCCTCCAGGTCTTCACAGTGAGCCCCCATACAGTAAAGTCTCCGGATTTTTACTGGTTGTTTCATTTTAGTGCATATTTCTTTTTTAGGGAGTTTTGTAACTGGATTTTACCTAGAAATAATCTGGCTTTGGTACTACAAATTCCAGCATTTATTGTAAACAGGTTGAGCACGTGTTCCTTGTTTTAATAGTGCAAGACCTGCTGCAGACAAAACATTGTCTTGTTTTATTTGAATGTGTAGTTCTGTAGATTCATTCAGGTTCTCATTACTGTAAAAGAAACAGATTAACAAGTAATGTATTTAAATGTGAATAAACCAGTAAAACGTATTTTGATTTGTAGGTGCCTGTTATCCTAGGAATGCTAACAGGAGGTTGTGATTTACAAATGTGAATAGTAACATTGTTTCTTATTTTCTGTTTTATACAGTTTAGATCTTAACCCCTAGATTGCTGCAATCTGTAGTGTAATGTCCTAAAGCATACCTCCCCATGCCATGAGAATGATAGGCAGGCCATAGATGGATAACATTTCAAATGAAAATGCTTAAAAAACGTTTTGGGACACTTTGTACAAAAATTCCCAGAACATTCAAATGCCATGCTTTTTACATTTGATTTGAGAATGAATGGACTTTACCAAATATAAACCACAGAAATTAATTTGCTCGAGAAAAATTTTCCATCTGCTCTTTTGAATTTTCTCGTCACTGCAGCGGAAAACGAATGTCGATGTGACCCACTAATGATTAGAAAAACTAACAAACTTTCTTAGAACATTCCTTTCCTAAGAAGCTTTGTTCAAAATTCTACCCATCTATGTCCAGCTTAAATTTGTGTTGCAGCACACACTTTTGCAATCTACTGTGACGCTGCAGAAGCAAAAGATAGGATCACCTAAAGCATTTAGCGGTGAATAGGGCAGGATAAAATTAAATACAAAAGAAAATCAAAATGTTTTACCTTACTCCTCCTGCTGCCTTAGGCACAAGCCTATGAGTCTACTATGGTACAGCCCAGCCTTGTTTACAAATATCCCTTTGCATATGGTATGCTGAATGCCACATTAGAGTTTTAGGTGTTTTCTATTAGAAATAAAGCTATTGAGTTACTGTATATACTAGCAGATGCTTACTCGTGGGGCTTCATTTACTAAAGTGTTAAGTAAAGTGAGGCAAAGTGAACACAAACATTCACTTGTGTACATGGAAATTTTAAAAATAATTGAGCCTTTTGTGCTCTTGACTGGAAGGTGGAAATAAAAACAGGTACTTTAGTACTTTAGTAAATCAGGCTCATTGTCTGGTTTTTACTTAGAATTATGGCACCAGTAAGTGTGCTTTTCAAGCTTGAATAAGGCAACATTATGAACATGTATTTTGCACCGCCTTATCATTGCTTTCATAACATTATTTAGCTGTGCCTATTTATTGTATTGAAATGTAGGAACTTCAGAGCCTGACCGCATCCGAAGGGCAGGTTGTCGTGCTGGAGTGCAGGGTAAAGGGCACACCGCCAGTCAACGTCAAATGGTTTAGACAAGGAACTGAAATTCAAGATTCTCCCGACTTTAGAATTCTCCAGAAAAGTAAGATGAATATGTTCACCTACATGCATTCTAATGCCTTATGTGGGATGTATAAAAATGTATTGTGTTTAATATAAATGAAAGGTGATGGTGACATTTTTATTGTTTTAAAACCCTGCTGATATGCTGTGCAGAATTACCAATATCCTAAGTATGGGAGGGAGAGAGGTTAGAAACACATTTTATGATACAAACCTGTAAGGTTGTTGGCTGTTTGGCCACACATAGTCAGTTGGTCAGCTACTTGACCAGGGGCGGACTGACCATTTGGAAACTCAGGCACTGCCCGGGGTCAGTAGGGGGCCCCATGAGATGCCCCTTGTACCTCTTTTTTTTTCATAGGCTTTTTTGAGTTTGGGCAAGTACACGGGCCCCATGATCCCGTATTGCCTGGGGGCCCCATAAGTTGTCAGTCCACCCCTGTACTTGACATAATATGCTTTCTTCCATCTCCTGAGTGTACATAACGGTATTAATAGCTGTTACCTCTTTCTTAACAATGAGGCTCTTCACAGCTATAATAATTAAAATGAAAGGCAATGTATGTACAATAAACTCATGTTCTAAAAATCACTTCACATGACCTTGCTGTCGTGCTGCCTTTTCAGTAGATGCAGCTTAGGAGGAGGGATTGCTACATAGACCAAAGTTTATGACGTGATGAAGTCACATGACACTGGAAAACTCCTATTAGACTTGACACAAGGAGGTAGTATATGGCCAATCAGCCTCTTAGGGCTGAAGGAGAGGCACTAATTCCATTGGAGGATTCTATTTTCATTGCATAAACTGAGTTGTGTGTATTTGGCCTCATGAACACTTGAGCTAAAAATGCTGCTTTTACAGGTGTTTAAGCTTTTTTTCCCTCTGCCTCTAAACTCCCCTCCATGTTAACTCATGCATCTATGCACACTGTAGATGTTTACATGAGATAAGAGGCAGGGGCATTTAGAAGCAGAAAATAACCCCATTACTGTGCAATCAGGAGAGGAGCGTTTTGACAAAAAAAATGTCTGTCATGCCTAAATGTGGGTAAGCACATCTAAACACATGTAAAATAATTATTCTGGCTAATGAAATGAATAAACACCTAAGTGCTTTACGGGCCTAAACACACCATATTAGGCCTAAATGCGTCTGAAAACACGGCTTAGGAGTGCTTTTGCAGCTGCTTTTTTCTTGCCAGGAGAAACATGTTTTGAAGAGTTCCATTGTTCATGAAGCCTAAATGGCACACCAACCTTTATTCTATCCCAATGTCACAACTACAGTCCATACATTATGATATGAGTTGCATTAGGGCAGCCCATTCATTGTGTGGGCTGCCAACGCACCCTAGCTTGGCAAAAACCACTGCTGACCTTTTTCTGAGAACACGCACTGCATATACACACTGCAGTGCAGGTGCATTGCCCTAGTGTATTGGGATGCTGTTTTTAAATGAATGGCACCTTATTGCACTGGCACATGTAACATGAACAGGCCCCAAAACCTTCTTCAGGTTAATATTGCTTTCTACGTTTTGTGTCTGTTGGGTAGATTTCCTCAATAAAACTATAGCTGAATATGTGCATTTGTCCTGTACAAGAGTAAAAACAGATAAAGGCCTTTGGAGCTGATCACAGCCATGAAAATGTGCATTGCAACCATAGGTGCTGTTGAAGGGCTTGAAACTTCCTCTGGGTCTTCCTACACAAGTGAGTTCACAAGCAAGAATTGTGTCCTGGCACATAATGCAGCCCTCCTGAGATTGGGAAATCTTCAACACCCTGTAAAAACATACAGGAGGGTGTATGTAAATGCCTAGAGCCACCATATATATTTATTAGATCCTGAAGACAATTACATACAAACATTTAAGGAACAGGCAAATCAAATAACTCTAGCCATAGGGCGATGTCGCTTGACCTCATAGAACACAGTTGGAAGGCTGACATGTTTCAGGGGACGTACTCCCTTCCTCAGAGCTAAACCAGCCATGTTCAATGCCACACTGTGAAGAGGTTTAAAATGTGGCATTGCACATGGTTGGTTTAGCTCTGAAGAAGGGGGCATGTCCCCCAAAACACATCAGCCTTCCAACCGTGTTGTACGTGGTCAGATGACATGACCTAACAGCTGGAGTTTTTATTTGATACGCTTGTTCCTTTTAATATTTGTGAGTATGCAGTTGCCTTTGGGATCTAATAAATATATGGTGGCAATGCACTAGGTGTTTGCTCTCTCCTGTTTGTTTTTACAGAGTGTTGAGGCAAAAAACACATTTGTTCCACACCCTGATCATTCAGATCATGGAGAATTAAAGCTCAAAAAGATCACACACCCACTGAGGGTTTTTCACTGCTAAATTCCTCTTTTAAGTATTAACAAATAAGCAATACAAAATTCAGAAGGATGAATGAGCAACCTAGTGTAATGTAAATAGCTATTTCAGTTAAATAGTTTTTATTTATACAGGTCTCCATACCAGAACGAGAGGGAGAATTGAGGGGGACTGAGGGGACAGATTTATTTGCAGATTCAATTGCAGAAGAGAGACAGTCTATTAGATTGAGTAACATTTGTAAGCTGCAGATTTGTTTAAATAGGTATAAAGCATTTCTTCAGCTTTAAAGTAAAAAAAAGTTAAAAACACTGTAGATTCCTATTGAGACAGCCCTACTCGTCAGCAGGAATGCCTAATGTTCTATTTTTCTGCTGGAAAACAAGTAGCATTCTGTTAGCATACCTCCATATTTCAATATAAATCTTAGAATAAAGAGAACACCAATTGTATCATTGAGCAAGTAAATAGCTGTCACAGTTCAGAGAGATGGCAATGACATCCCTTCTACAAGATCACTTTTTGAAATCTTCACTACGTAATTGCAATATGTGTTCTACACATAGCAATAATTTTATATTAAAGTAACACTTAAACCTGGTACACACAGGCAGTTTTTTAGCTCAACCCAGTGGACTGAAGGAAAAAAATTCTGAGGAGCCCCCTGTACTAACTATGTGATGTTAGTACAGCAATCTCCAGATGTTCGGCTGGCTTCTGTCGGACAGGCTGCTATACACACAGGCCCAATGTTGGCTGGTTTCTGTTGAAGCGGCCGATACAGGACAATATTCGGCCCGTGTGTACCAGATTTTAACCAAATCCTTATTCTGAAAAAATAATTCAGACACACCCATGACCTAATGGCCTTGTAATCTATTTTCATTAATTTATTCTTACTGTGTTTTTCTGCCTCCTAGTATCGTCCTCCTTAAGCTCCCAAACCTCTTCTTTCTCCCCCCCTCACTTCTGTACATGTTAGTTGCAGTTGTGTGCATTGCCCTGGCACACTGCAAACCCCATAGTCCATTTTGGGAGCGAGCAAAAGAGGGTAGTTGCATGCCTACATAAAGGGGGGGCCATGGAAAATTAACATAGCCACCCTCTAACACTAAGTTGGGTCACAACCCAAAAAAATAGAATTTGAAGATTTAAAGTAGGCTGAATAGAAGGTACTATTCTGGGACAGGAGTATATCCTTTAAATACAATTTTTTAAACCAGAGTTTAGTTTTACTTTAAGTCTGAATGTAAGATACAATACTGCTTTCAACCACATAACTCTATGGAAGAGTACTGCTTGCTAGTCAGCCAGAAAATATTAAGACCTTTTTTTCCCTAGAGACCTCAAAATCATTTCCTCTTGCACATTATTATCCTGTACATTCATTGTGGAAGTCCAGAGTCATAAAGTATATATTGTTCTCCTGGCTAATCTACTTGCTTCTGGAGAGGTTGAGAGGTTATATATTGTACTACATTTCTCAAACCTGCAGACAGGAAAGTAGTTAACTGACGATTGTTATTTCAAACAAGCTACAAGTGTATATGATCTGTGTATATGCACACTTCTGAGCAGGGGCGGACTGACAACTCATGGGGCCCCCAAGCAATAGGGGATCATGAGGCCCCTGTGTCCTTGCCCAAACTCCTATGAAAAAGGTACCAGGGGCATCTCATGGGGCCCCCTACTGACCCGCACCCTCTGGCAGTGCCCAAGTCTCCAAATGGTCAGTCCACCCCTGCTTCTGAGAGATATATGCAAGAATATAGACTGGTTTGGATGGTCTGTGCTTTTACATAGGGGCAGCATCAAGGATAGCTAAAATCATAGGAGATACTACATAACATGTAAAGTTAAAACCAACATGTTTGTGAAAATGTCATGAAGCAAAAAACCTGTGTAAGAAGACTCAGGTGAAAGCATTCCTGGCCATGTACTAGTTTATTGTGTTACTAAACACACAACAGTAAAATCGGCTTGTATATGCAGTAAAGCATGCTTGTTATACTCACTGTGGAACCTAAAGGGTTAATGTTCAGCATTGTGTAAAAAGGTTGTTTGATCCTGTCTTCTTTGATCTTCCCTTCTTCTACTGCCCCCAGTCCATCTGCTGATAGTGCAGTCACTCTGCACATGTTCTGTTTGGTGTGTATTGCTAGAGTTTTTTTTTAGAGGGTTCATGTGATCAGCCGAGAGCCAGTCAGCACTGTCCAGACAGAGGGTCAGGGGTCATGCAGCCTCATAGGACAGTCAGAGGAATTAAAATTCCTCCTACAGGTTTTAATCAGAGCTCAGCTGGACACCAATAGAAGTCAAAAGATTGCTATATACTACTGATGAGAACTAACCTGGCCCAGAAGTAAAATTCTAGCAGATTGTGTCTTACATGGATATATTTTGTTTGGTAGATTTTCTTTATTATTCTTTATGTACTCTCTGCAAAGCTGCTCGTATCTTTTGAATTGATTAAAAGAAAAAGGCCAAACATTTACTGACCTGACTAATAGAATTTCCTGCCAACCTGCCTTCCCAAAGTCATTGGTCCTAGTTGCAAGACTCATCTGTCACCCAGTTGACACCCACCTGTTCCCATTTTCTTGACACCCAACTAATGTCTCTGGCTACTACCTTAATGCTAATCATACAAATAGTTTAAAATATCAATAAAACAATTTATCATTTGTTTCTATCTTTCTCTCAAAAAAAAATATAATTTGACACATAAAACTAAAATATCAGTTTTCTTATACAGGTTCAGCAGAACCTATTGCTCCTTTCATGATGAAACAATTGTTCCCAGTCCAGTAAACAGTTCATTGCAATTCAATTCACGATTAATTTGTTGCAGGTATAGGTAGCATTAGATTGAGTGCTTGCAAACAATGCCTTTTCATTTTATTGGGTGCATAGACATTCTGAAGGTGTCTTGAGCAGGTCTGGTCCTCCCATGTTGCTGCACTTTCATAGAGAGGACCTGCTGAACAACTTTCTCTCGCTTTATTCATTGTTATATATTTGCCAATTGTGGTGCCATTATATAGTAGGGCCCACACCTTAAAAAAATTGTCATCAAGTTCCATTTAGGATTTTGTTTTTGCTGGCGAATATGTTTGAATGATGCTGATTGTTTTGTATCTGGTATGTGTGTAGTTAATGACCTCTTCCATTATGCAGATTAACAACCAGTTTGATTGATATATGTATCACTTACTGTTTTTTGTCATTTTATGGCCACTGTAAGGGCATGATGCCCTTTTTATATCCCTTTGCAAACATATTTCTAGTTGTAAGACTATATAAACTGTAAGTTGTAAGACTAAATAAATATATAAACTATATAAATATATGTAACATTTTTCCAATCTTTTAAAAACATAATATTTATGTGTTTCCTTTTACAGAACCACGCTGTGCTTCCGAACCTGGTAAGGAGTTAATACATTTTGAAATGTTTTGTTTGCGTCACCTAGCATTGGGAGTTTAACAAACCGCATATGTACTGGGTTAAGTACTGGGTGCAGAGGGGCTGATTTACTAAAACTCAAGAGTGCAAAATCTGGTGAAGGTCTGCACAGAAACCAATCAACTTCCAGGCTTTTTTTTGCCAACACTTAATTGAACATGCTAAAGTTAGAAGCTGATTGGCTACCATGCACAGCGGAACCAGATTTTCAATTCCCCAGTTCTAGTAAATCAGCCCCATATTGTTGCAAACATGGCAAGGCCATTTTTTTTTAATAGGGAGCAATTGAGCCCCTTTAAATTGATAAGCTTCAATTTACAAAAGCACTAAATAGGATGTGTTTCCACTACCATTTACCACCTTTTTTATATAATCAAAAATAATTTTTAATTCAATTAATGTTACTGCACCTATCAGCTGACTTTATCACACATACTGTATGCATTTCCATCCATTTTGGTGATAAAATATTGTTTTTTGAGAAAAGACTTTAGCAATTAAATGCCTACTTCATGAGAAAAAAATACCAATTCCACACATGAGTTATATTTATGTTTGTGAGTTGAACAATGTTTTGAATTAAATATTATCTATCATATAATGAATACATTTAAATAGTTAAAAATAAAATTAAATCAAATCTTTGTTAACAGATTACTGTTAACAGTTAAATCTATATAAATGCAAACTTTACAGCCTCTAACTAAATACAGTTTGTCAGAATGGTGTCATCCCAGTTAAAAGAGACTGACTTAACTGGCAAGTGAGGATTCTTGCAAAAATAGAGTCTCTGGGTATTTTGGTTCATAAGATTCTACAGCTTGTAATTGCTGTCAGTAAAATTTAGAAGGCATTACACTTTTCTCAGTATATTTTTAGTCTCATCTCTGAATTTTAATCATCCAAAAATGTAAGTTTTTCTAAATTTTCAAGCCTTAAGCATTAAGTTCAGTTCACACTAGCTTTGTCAGCAGGCGTCAGACAGGCATTTGGGAAGCGTTTTTAACGCTTCTCAAATACCTATGAAAATTCTGTACATGGCAGCACACAGTGCTGTTCACACTGAAGCGTTAGCGTCGCTGCAAAATTGACGGCTCATGTCGAGTCAGGAGGAGTTGAAGCCTCCCATTCAAGTCTATGGTGCCGCTTCGGTTGCGATGCGGTTTCGACACGGTTTCAGAGCGTTAATACCATTTAACTTCATTATAGGCATTTGTGGTGCGGTTTTAACTCTTGGCAAATGCCTATCAACCGCCTCAAAACTGCGCATGGGGCGTATGGGGAGCATTTTAGGAGCATTAAAAATGCTTCCCAAATGCCTGTCTAATGCGTGTCAAATACTATAGGGACGTTTGGCAAGAGTTAGAAATAAAGTCAAGTGTGAATGAGCCCTTAGTGTATCAAGCCAATATATTATGCAGAATGTACAACTGTTAGTCAACATCGACTGACCAGACATTTGCTTTCTCATATAAGACTGCTCATCCATGGAGTAATATTCTGCATGATTTCAATCATCTGCCATAAAGTTTCCTGGTCTGTACTGCACAACAAAACACTTGGGAGTGATTTACTAAAGCTGGAGTAAGCAAAATCTTGAGCAGCTTTGCATAGAAACCAGCTTACACATTTTGTTGCCAAAGCTTGAACAAACTGAAGTTAAAAAGCTGATTGGCTATCATGCACAGCTGCACCAGTTTTGTAAATCTCCCCGTAGATGTATTTTTTAAGTGCTAATGTTGAATGATAAAGATGTGTCATACTGTTGAGGTCAAATATGTATAGATGTAGTGTTCATAATGACTCTTGTTTCCATGTTAAAGCCTAGACATTTTTTGGGGCACTTCTCATCATAGACATACATGTGTCATAAATAGTAGAAGACTATGATACTATTAATTATCTTAGTCATAAATCTACACTACTGCTGCCTTAGAGAGGTATAACCGAAAGATTCCCATACTGTCCGTAGCACCGTCCCTACACGCTCTACACACTCACACAGCCTGGGGATCCCAAGACCAGCAGCTTTTTCTCATCACTCCTTCCTCCTTTCCTGCTAATGTGTTCTCCACTTGTTCTGTCTAGACGGAAATCACCCCGTATCACAGGCTGTTTTGTGACTTAATAAACAGTCCAGTTGTTTAAGGCTACATCCCAGTTTGTCAAATTACCTGATCTGTTCTCTTTTATGCTCCTTTGACACAGTGCTGATTGAACCCTTGAAAGACAAGGTTGCTGGGGGAAAAAAAAATGAATCATTGGCCAGCTGTTGCTGCTTTCACCCATTACTCAGCTGTCTAGAAGGGGTCCTATCAGATTTCTGCAGCCTACTGCCTTTGTGGTGACATGTAAAAAGTGCTTTTATTAGATAAAAGGGAAGAAATTTTATTATAATGTCTAAACCATCCGATTTTATGCTTTTGTTGTGAGTTCCTATACAGCAGTCAGACAGTTGTGAAACTTTTCCCCAGTGATTCCAGCTAGGGAAAGTTTTTATTAAAAGCAATAACACATTTATTTGGCTGCAGTCTTGCATGTCCACAGGATTAAACAAATTTCTTGTCAGGCCTGTTAGTTGACTGATACAATATAGAATAGAAAATTGCACCAAGAATAAGAGCTCCCATTTTAAGTAGTTATCTTTGTGGCAGTTATGATGTTTGTTATGCCTCATTGCTTAGTCACCGTTAAAACCAGCTTGCAGATATTAGAGACTGAAGCTTGCCATAGGCTAAGCAGTGATTACTAGGAAATTAATAGGGTAACAATCAGCCTAAGTACATTTTATAGTCAGCTCTAACTTGTTAGGACTAGAAGCAATGCTAATATTGAATAAACTATTATCTATATTCATTTTTTTAAGTTTTTAATAGATCAGGAAATGGTTGAAACTACTGTTTTTCTTTGTCCTGTTGGGGAGATGGACATTCACTTCTAGTCCCAGAAACTCAACAGGGAGTGAAAGGAAACCATTTCAAAGTGTAGAGGGAAGGTCCTGTTAGACGGTTAACCCTGGAACAGATGCCCACCAATGAAAGCTTTCACCTCATTTGGTAAAAAGAGTCAGCACAAATAGGGCCCTTAAGTAGATTGATTGGCAGAGGTGCCTAATGTGGTTGTTCAAAGGATAGCAACAAGTTATCTGCTTTAGTAAAACATCCAATTACTTGATTACATCAAATAAAAGTGTTTCAAGGCTTTAAATTGCCACTTTCTCAGTTCAAGATGATACAATTGGTGTAGAGTTTGTGGCAGTGATGTCATCTAGACTGCCAGCTACATCTACTCCACCTAGATGACATCACTGATAGAGCGACTTCACTACAACCACAGTAAACATACATGGATCGGAATTCATCTAGTCTCTGCTGAACTGGTCAAACTCCAATCCATCTATGAACAGCTTATTTTTCCATATTTGAAACCAATATTTCATATTATTGGAATAATCTCCTGGACTGCCAGGATTTGACGTTAGTGCAAAAGCTGCCGTTTTAATACATTTTTATTTTTGGGTTTAATACCATTTAATGAATGAGGTGAAGTTGTGTTGATTTTAACCATCCAGTTACATGCAAGCAAAATAGCCTGTTTTTTTTTTTTTCTTTTTCCCTGCACTTGACGGGATATTTTTTAGCAAAATGAATTTTAACTTGGTCTCACCTCCATTCACTAAGATGAGTCATTCGCTAAAAAAAACATATATGAGACTTTTTTGTACTGATGATTGAAATATATAAGGCCAATAATCGACAGGGGAAGGCTTCATCTTTGCCTCTGCCACCTAGAGGCACATGTATACTATGCCTAATGGCCCTGGTTCATAACCCTTTCTGGCTATGGCTACACTCTAGACATAATTTGGGTAGCTTTGTACTAGTACAATACCTATCAACTTCTATATCAATTCAGAGGATAGATGTGTGTTGGCAGTGTGTGACCGTTCCTAAGACAAACATCTGAGTGAGGAAGGATTAGAAACTCTCTTCGGTGTTTATTGATATCTGCAGCCCGGTTGGGGAAATTCCTCCCCACTCTTTTATTGGCCTCCATTATAGGATGGGATGGAAATATGTAAAACACAGACCGAAATTAAACAACTTGTTTAGTAGAGTGAAAAGAGTTAGAACATCTGTCAGTTTTTACTGCTGTCTGTATTACCACTGGGGAGATTCCCCTTATTTTCTGTGTGGACCTTAGGATTTATTGCTTCAAAAGCTCAGTCCCTAGAAGTTGAAAGAACATATTTTCTTTGGTTAGTTACACAGAAGTATCTCCATGATTGCAATGACAGACTTGAGTTTTGAGACTTTCTAGAGTTAGGTATGTGCACGAGGCCTTCTCTACTGAACTTTGGAAAGCCCTTAAGTGTACTGCACTTTGTCATTAAGACACTTAGTGACAGATTGTAAACAACACTGGTCAGTTATACTAGATACTGAAGGCAGAGGAGTAGGATATGCAAGTGTCCAATGTATGTTTCACAAAATTGAGATGCTGATTAGTTTTCAAGGTATTCAGGCATATGATTTGCTCATTGTGTTGAGTCAGTGAAAACTGATATTGAACGTGGATGCTTTGATAACCTGCAACTTTGTTCATTTCAAATATTATATGATGTGTGCAGACCCAGAGGAAGAGTTCTCAATGTGTAGTATGACTGGTATGCATGGACACATTAGGACTCAACTGATATAATTGAAAAAGCATGTAAATCAGGAGACCTTGCAGTAGTGAGCCAGGTAGCACTGTTACATTTGAATTATAGAGCTGAAGCTTGACAAAAAAGTCAGAGGTGTGTATTTGGTATGCAGGTTTTCCTTGGGGTGCTCTGACTCATATAGTATCTTGTGTGTGCTGTTTTTTGAAGGGACCGGCTAAGGGAAATAAATTAGTGCTAACATGTGTGAGATAACAGCCTTGTCCAACTTACTGGCACTTTATAAATAACCAGCAATAATTATGTAAAAAATTTCCACTGAAACTGAAAATGCAGTTTATTATGAACTTTGATCTTTTTTTTTCCTAGTACACCTGTTAGACACATTTTTCTTTGTCAATGCAAAGTAAGTTATTGGTTATGTTAGTTGAAAGTATCCAGTCTAACCAGTTAGGTGCTTTCTGTGATAAATATCCCTCTTAGTATATGAGGTGTTAGTCTGTACCTTTAGAGAGCTCGTTTGTCATCCTATGAAAATCACAAGTATCATGCAATAGGATTTTTTCGTACAAAGCAGTCTTTCCCCTGGATAATATCCCTGGTTATTTACTTGTAGCCACGCTAGTCATAGACAGTTCGAATCTCGGCCAATTCAGCAAGAACCGGCCTAGATTCAAACTACGTATGGGTAGAATGATTGTACCCAAGTTGATTGATCAGTCAGCTTGGGTACAGCCAGCCTGTCTGATTATTCATGCCATTATTGCCAGCGGCTAGAGCCACTAGCAATAATCACTGGAGGGATTAATCGACCATAATCGGCTGGAGGGATTTCCCCATTAAGGCTACTTTCACATTGAGGAGTTTTTCAAGCGTTTTTTGCGTTAAAAAAAGCACCTGAAAAGCTCAAAAAAACTGCTTCCCTGAGTATGTGAATGTATATCTATATATTTTTTCACACTGAGGCGTTGTGCTTGCGGTGCGGTGTAAAAACTCCTGCTTGCAGCATCTTTGGAGCATGTTTTGGGGAGTTAAAAAAAGAAAACCCAAAAACTAATTTCCCCATTGAAATCAATGAGAAGTGTTTTTGGTGCAGTTTTAAGTCACGTGTCCTTTAAGAACCGTGGCAAAACACGATAAAAATGCCTATGCGTTTTTGAGGCGTTTTCGTGGCAGATCAGTGTGAAAGTAGCCTAACAATGACTGGGTTGATGGGGGAATTGAACAATTTTCTTTCCTGCAACCTATGGTTGCAAGAAAGAAAATCGCCCCATCTATGGCCGGTTTAAGCATTGTCTAATTATGATCTCCAAAGTTCCTCTTATGCAGCTGTTTGTACCCAGTAAACTGTGTGGTAGTGTTCTAAATCTAGTTTGTTATATGTTGCTGCTGTGCGCTACTTGTAGTGATGACATTTCACATTCTGGGAATGTCTGTCCTGCGTGTACTTTAAATTGAAGATCCAGTGAGTGGCACTGAAAATATCAGATATAATCATAAACATGGTTAAGAACATTAGGAGAGTCTATAATGGCTTTTTATATACCTTCCTAATTTATTATGTTCAGACAAAATTAAATAATTTTAAGATTTTTAAGATTTTTTTAAAGTAAGTTAGGTTAATATTTATTAGTTTATATATATTTTTTATTAAGTTTTGCTGAAAGTACACAGTTTACAGAACTGAATAGCTTATGCCCAGTACACACGATAAGAAAATCATACAAAAATTTTCGTATGAGGACCGATTGTCCGATAAGTACACAGCTTTCGAGAGCTGATCACGACAATTCATGCGACAAAATCCGAAGGGAGAAGTGCGAAAATCTTTGTTGTGCGTTACCAGATCATACGATTTTCGTTTATTCAGTACAGTATCAAAAAGAATCACATAGCCCACCTACTAGTACATTCACCCCCAACCTTAAATCATGAATAAAAAAACCTTCAAAATAATAAGTGTCCATACATAAATAGTCAGAAATTTGAGTGACTATATGGTTTGGGACTAAGTAGTGTCCAGTGTCTCAACAATCCAAAAAGATGAAGACAGATGAATATATCCCACCTATATATATCAATTCTTTAAGATGTTGAGCCCCTCAAATGGCTTCCACGAAAAACCTCAAATAAAAAGAAACTCAAAATAGTGTATTAACTTAATTACTCATCTAGAAAATCACTCCATGCGTGCAAAACGCAAAAAATACTGCAGAAAACCGTGAAAAAAAGCAAACAACACTTGTGCCAAATCAGTGATGTGCTTCACTCAGTGCAAACAACTCCAGTGGTGTAACACTTCTACTAAGTAAGGCATATGTACCCTTACCAGAGATAAAAAGAAAAACGCTGTAAGATATCAATTGAAGGAATCAGCAGACCGCTCACTCTCCTCTCCTCCACTCCTGAAGCGTATCGCTGTAAAATCATCCCCTCATGGTAACCCGTAAGCCCTTTCCACGGTCTCCAGGCTCCAAGCAAGATTTATATGAAAAGATGATAGTGTAATTCCGTACACCACAAGAACTTTAAACTTTAATATATCTGCTTACATGTATGTACAAGAAATTGCGCATAGAAAAAACCCCAAGTTCCTGGGGATTACCAGGCAGCTTCCAAGTGGACAAACATTGCTGCTCCAGAGTCAAAGATGGCCACCGTATTACTTCCGGTTCCTGCTCTGTACGTCCGAAGTCACTTCCACTGACGCGTTTCGTCACATCCGGGACTTAATCTTAAGGGATAGATACGCCGGGACACCTGGCCGCAATTTAACATGCTCCTCAGCCTATTAGCGAAGCTCCAGCCGCCATGTTAGATTAGGGAAACTGCCCATAACTTTCCAAGCAGTGGAATCCTATCTTAGATGAGTGTCTCAGATAACGAATAACTACATTTGTATAAGGTGACCCATTGGCTACATCCCTATCCTCTCTCCTCACAAGTATTACATCTAATATAAATAAATACATCGTAAATGCAATATTATAAAATAAAATAATACATAATATATACCTAGCAACATATGGGACCCCACAAATTACAAATGTTAATAATGCACAATAAAAACCCATTAAGAAATAAAATACAAATATAAGATTAAAATTAGAATATCCCTAAGAATAAATATACTGAATTAAATTATATTAATGTTAATAAATCCATAAATCTGATCCTCATAATACCCTAACATCCCCTACTGGTATCTAATACCTAAATTAAGTATTATTAATAATTGGCCAGTGTTTATTAAAAATCGATTCAATCTCTTTGTATTGGCAGTTATATTTTGATATAAATGCTAATTCCACCCCGTTACTTTTCTTTTTGGCTCCTTTTGGTTGATATTTCACTTTATTTTCCCCAATATAATTTTTACTCACTTCGAACCTGATTTTCTCTAGCGTAATTGGGTTATACCCCTTCTGGATAAACTTGTCTTTGATCATCTCTGTTTGTTCTATATATTCCTTTAATCTAGAACAATTACGCATGATCCTGACAATTTGACTTTTGGGTATGCCATTGATCTATATGGGATGGTGACAACTGCTAGTCAGTATATAACCGTTTCTATCCTTTTCTTTAAAATATGTTTTAGTAAACAAAGAGTTATTTTCTTTAAAAATATTTAAATCTAAAAAATGAATGGACATAGAATCGACATTAAAAGAGAAACCTAGATTATATTCATTATTCTCTAATGCAAGGAAGAACTCTTCAAAGACTGCATCGATCCTTCCCACATAACCAAAATATCATCTATATATCTTTTCCATAGTATTAATTCCTTTTCTTTCCAAAAATTTCCTTTTCCTCCCATTTTTCCAAAAAGATATTTGCAAGGCTGGGCACAAATTTTGCTCCCATTGCTACTCCTTTCTTCTGTATAAAAAAATCTCCATTGTACCAAAAATAGTTTTTTCCATTCTGAACTCTAAAAGTTGAATAATGAACTTTCTCTGTATCCTATGAAGATCAGAGAAATTTCTCAATGCCCATTTGATAGCTTTAATGCCGTCATTGTGTCTAATATTGGTATACAACGAGTTAACATCTATTGTAACCAATAAAGTTTCCTTCGAAATTTGCATATTATCCACTATATTAATAACATCACTTCCATCCTTTAACCACTTGCCTACCAGGCACTTATACCCCCTTCCTTACCAGGCCAATTTTCAGCTTTCAGCGCTGCCGCACTTTGATTGACAATTGCGCGGTCATGCAACATTGTACCCATATGAAATTTTGATCATTTTTTTTCTCACAAATAGAGCTTTCTTTTGGTGGTATTTAATCGCCACTGGGCGCTTTACTTTTTGCGCTATAAATTAAAAAAAGTGCAAAAAATTTGAAAAAAAAAAAAAAGTTTATTTGTTTCTTTTATAAAATTTTTCAAACAGGTATTTTTTCTCCTTCACTGATTTGCGTTGATGAGGCGGCACTGATGGGCACTGATAGGCGGCACTGATGGGCACTGATAGGCAGCACTAAAGGGCACTGATAGGCAGTACTAATGAGGTGGCACGGATAGGCGGCACTGATAGACAGCACTAATTAGGGGTCACGGATAGGCGGCACTGATATGCAGCACTGATAGGCGGCACTGATAGGTGACACTGATGATGGGTACTGATAGACGGCACTGACTGGCATCACTTCTGGGCACTGACTGGCGGCACTGACTGGCACAACCCCTGGGCACTGACTGGTGGCACTGACTGGCAGCACTGGTGGGTGGCACTGGTGGACAGCACTGGTGGGTGGGCACAGGTGGGTGGCACTGGTGGGCACAGGTGGGTGGCGCTGGTGGGCACAGGTGGGTGGGCACAGGTGGGTGGCACTGCTGGGCACATGTAGGTGGCACTGCTGGGCACAGGTAGGTGGCACTGCAGAGTGGCACAGGTGGGGGCACTGCTGGGCACAGGTGGGGGCACTGCTGGGCACAGGTGGGGGCACTGCTGGGCACAGGTGGGGGCACCGCTGGGAATGGGTGGGCGGGGCTAGTGGGCGCACAGCTGATCGGAACTTGCGGGGGTCACTGCTGGGCACCGATCATCAGGGCACTGATCATCAGTGGCCCTGATGATCGGTGCCGATCCCCGCTCTGACAACTGCCGGTTCTCGGCAGTACTTTCCTCACGATCTGACAGCGTGAGGAAAGTGCAGCCGAGAACCGGCACTTGCATTTTCCTGTGATCAGCGTGTCATTGGACACCGCTGATCACGTGGTAAAAGGCCGGTGGGATCGGCCTTTCACCACATCTCGTGATCAGCTGTGTCCGTAGGACACAGCGATCACGGAGATCGCCGGGTGCGCGCCCCCTGGGGCGCGCAGGAGAGCGCGTTCTGGGAGGACGTCATATGACGTCCACTCAGAACTGGCCGGCCGCGGTGAAGCCGTCATTCGGCTATGCGCGGTCGGCAAGTGGTTAAATAAGAAGGCATTTTTTTTTACTATCGGTTGGAGGAAAAAATCAATATATTCACCTGTTCTAGAATGTAATGATCCGATCCCATTAATTATGGGTCTACCAGGAGGGTTAGTCAAATTTTTGGGGATTTTAGGTAAATAATATATGATCGGCATTTTCCAATGGTTCAGAACTAAATATCTACTTTCTTTTTCTGATAAAATCTCCTCCTTTTCTGCCTCCTTCACTAAATTTTGTAATATTTTTTTATAGTCTTATTGGGTTGCTTTTAATTTTCATATAGGTTTCTTGGTCACTTAACATATGTTCCATTTCCTTCTCATAAGAAATTCTATCTAGAATGACCATCCCTCCTCCCTTGTCTGCGGGTCTGATCACAATATTTTTTTTCTCCTTCAGGGATAACAACCCTAACTGAAAAGCTTTTTCTTCCTGGTATTTTCTCTTTTCTACCTCCACTAAATCATCAATGACCATTTTCTACCTCCACTAAATCATCAATGACCATTTTGTTTAAAGACCTCTGTGTAATGATTCGTATTCTTAGTAGGATTAAATGTTGAAAAGTTCCTCAGCCCACTGTGTATGAACATGTCACAAGGGCTATTCTTATTCACACTTTTATTAGGGCCCAGTAGTGATGCAAAATATTTTTTTATATTTAATTTCCTCATATACTTATTAATGTCAATATATGTGCCAAATCTATTCAAGTTGGCCTTTGGTGCAAATTTCAGGCCTTTATCCAAAACTTCAATCTCATCCTGGGTGAGGGTAACTGAACTAATGTTGTAAATACCATCCCCTATACATCTTTCCTTTTCCTTTTGCGGTCTCTCGATTCCTTCCCCTGCCCCTCTGGGCTTATTTGTTGCTCTCTTCCTAGGGTAGTGGTCCTTCCATTTCTCCTCTGTATTTGTTTGGATAAGGGAGATCCCCTTGTGCCCCTCTTCCCCAACCCTGATGGTGAAAGGGGGCTCTTTGATATGGCCTTGGTGGTCTTCCCCTGTGTCCCCTTGGAAAAAAATTTCCCCTCCTAGGGCAACCACCATACTGTTGGGGATTCCCCCAACCATCCAGTGGTTGGAATCTATTCTGGACTGGAATTTGAAAATGAGTATTGTAGAAGTTCCTAGGGCCTCTGTTTCCTTTTCCCTTACTCCTCCAAGGGGAATTATACTGTCCCCTTTGTGGGTTCATATTTGTATGAGTATTTTTCTCTTCAATTAACTTATCTTTAGAGGATATGTTGTTTTTCATAGGTGAATTGGCCAGTGTAGAACTAGCTGATTGGCTGTTTTTCTGTACTATATCTTGCCATTTATAGATATTATTACTTTTATAATCCCCTATATCTCTAATATATTTTCTATGTTTTCTTTTCTTTACTTCTAAATCTTTCTTATCCAATTGTTCATGTAATTTTTTTGATAGAACATTAAAGTCATTATGATCTTTAAATCCTTCAATTTTATTCTTAAGTTCATTTAATTGGGATTCTACTGATACTAACTTCCTTTTCTTTCTATCCATTAGCATATTCAGTAGTTGTCTACATTTATGGAAAAAATCCATCCACTCTTTATTAGATTCCTCATCAATGAGGCCATCATTTGGGCCCAAATCCCATCTTAAGCATCTAGAAAAATATCTGGTAGAAGATATTGTTCCTAAAGTTACAACATCCCACCATAGTTGTATTTTCTTCTCCATATTATACCCTATTTTCTTAAACAGGTGTTCCACATTATCATCTGCTACCATATGTGTCATGGAAAATACTTCCTCCAAATTAATTTGTCTAGAATTAATAAAATTAAATATATCCATAACCCACCGTGATTTTTAATAAACACTGGACAATTATTAAAAAGGATAGAATTATAGGCCAGTTAATAGCGGACAAACCTACCTTTATCTATAGAAGAACCAATAATTTACGTGACATTCTAGTAAAAAGTGTTATTTCTCCTCCCAAGCGAAAGAAGAGTAACATGTTTAATTTGAAAGGTTTTTATCCATGCAGAAAGTGCTGTATTTGTAAAACGATAGGAACTAATATTAGGGTCATATCAGAGTTTACCTCCCAGAGTACTGGAAAAAGTTTCAAGATAAAGAATTTCATTACATGTAACACGGCATTCGTAACGTATATTTTAGAGTGTTCGTGTCATCTACAATATGTGGGAAGGACGTCTAGACCCCTCTATAAAAGACTCAGAGAACATGTTACTAACATAAGAAAAGGAAAAAAGGATCACTGTCTCTCCAGACATTTCAGAGATGCCCATAATTGTGATCCGAGGTCCCTGAAATTTTGTGGCATAGATTCTATAGAAGCCCACTGGAGAGGGGGAGATAAAATTAAAACATTATCACAAAATGAAACATTCTGTATATTTCAGTTACGGACACTTAGACCTAGAGGATTAAAATGTTGATTTAGATCTTAATTGTTTTATTTCTAATTTTTAATATACATATTCATAGGTTATATAAATTGTTTAGATGAATATTGACATTTGTAATTTATTCTTTATTTTATTACATATTTTTTAATATTTATAGGTATTTTATAGCTAGTTTTTATTTATATAATACTTAATTTAGGTATTCGTTACCAGTAGGGGATGTTAGGGTATTATGAGGATCAGGTTTATGGATTTATTAATATTAATATAATTTAATTCAGTATATTTATTCTTAGGGATATTCTAATTTTAATCTTATATTTGTATTTTATTTTATTTATTTCTTAATGGGTTTTTATTGTGCATTATTAACATTTGTAATTTGTGGGGTCCCATATGTTGCTATGTATATATTATGTATTATTTTATTTTATAATATTGCATTTACGATGTATTTATTTATATTAGATGTAATACTTGTGAGGAGAGAGGATAGGGATGTAGCCAATGGGTCACCTTATACAAATGTAGTTATTCGTTATCTGAGACACTCCTCTAAGATAGGATTCCACTGCTTGGAAAGTTATGGGCAGTTTCCCTAATCCAACATGGCGGCCGGAGCTTCGCTAATAGGCTGAGGAGTATGTTAAATTGCAGCCAGGTGTCCCGGCGTATCTATCCCTTAAGATTAAGTCCCGGATGTGACGAAACGCGTCAGTGGAAGTGACTTCGGACGTACAGAGCAGGAACCGAAAGTAATACGGCGGCCATCTTTGACTCTGGAGCAGCAATGTTTGTCCACTTGGAAGCTGCCTGGTAATCCCCAGGAACTTGGGTTTTTTTCTATGCGCAATTTCTTGTACATACATGTAAGCAGATATATTAAAGTTTAAAGTTCTTGTGGTGTACGGAATTACACTATCATCTTTTCATATAAATCTTGCTTGGAGCCTGGAGACCGTGGAAAGGGCTTACGGGTTACCATGAGGGGATGATTTTACAGCGATACGCTTCAGGAGTGGAGGAGAGGAGAGTGAGCGGTCTGCTGATTCCTTCAATTGATATCTTACAGCGTTTTTCTTTTTATCTCTGGTAAGGGTACATATGCCTTACTTAGTAGAAGTGTTACACCACTGGAGTTGTTTGCACTGAGTGAAGCACATCACTGATTTGGCACAAGTGTTTGCTTTTTTTCACGGTTTTCTGCAGTATTTTTTGCGTTTTGCACGCATGGAGTGATTTTCTAGATGAGTAATTAAGTTAATACACTATTTTGAGTTTCTTTTTATTTGAGGTTTTTCGTGGAAGCCATTTGAGGGGCTCAACATCTTAAAGAATTGATATATATAGGTGGGATATATTCATCTGTCTTCATCTTTTTGAATTGTTGAGACACTGGACACTACTTAGTCAGAAATTTGAGTGACTATATGGTTTGGGACTATTTATGTATGGACACTTATTATTTTGAAGGTTTTTTTATTCATGATTTAAGGTTGGGGGTGAATGTACTAGTAGGTGGGCTATGTGATTCTTTTTGGAATTGTTTTATGATTAGTGCTTTCAAGGGTTGAAAGTTTTTTTTCTATTTAGTAACTTCACGTTTGTTGGGTTGTTTTGAGGAGATACCGTATTTACGTTTGTATTCAGTAGAGTAGTCATCAGAAAATACAATACAAATACATTACATCACTTTTCTAAATTCTTTTCTTTCATATGAGCATTTTCGTATCTCTAGTAACCTTTCCACTTTCGATGTGAGACTAGCAGGCGAAAAAAAATGGATGATCGTTCGTCCAATATTCTTGTTGTGTGTACGGGGCTTAAAGCTTAAAGGATAAGTTCACCTTTTGTAACATGTTATACCCATATTAAGGGTGTAATATGTTATGAAAGGGCTGGCTCCCGCTTCCCCCCCGATCCCCCATTTTAACAGCCAGAGGGGGATCTTCTACCCCCGCTAGCGTCACTCATTCACAGTATTCTGTGAATGGGAAAACTACAAGTTCCGACAGTCTTTGTGGCTGTCGGCTTGTAGTTCTCAGTGATTCTTCCTGTCAGTGTATCTGCTTGTCCGTATGAGGTACGAGCACACAGATGCACTGACAGTCCTGAATGGCACCAGTGATCTGCTGATCACTGATGCAATGCTTTACAGGCTCCCAAAATAAAAAACAGTACATGCACATTATTTTACCTGAAAAAAAATGTGCATTTATTATTTTTTGTTAAAAGGTAAACTTATTGTTCTGTCAAGCTGTGCAGCAAAAGTTAAAACCTTAATACCAAAAGAAATGTTTTTTTTTCTGTTACTGCTTAAAAAGTGTTTAACTGGTGTTAGGCTTCCATTTTGTTGGTCACTCATGTAATGTTCTTCTAAATCCACCAGTCCATCTAACACTGCCCTCTACAGCTCTTCTGTCCAAGGGGTCTCCATTGCTCCTCTTTGGTTAGTGGAGCCATGCTAGGACATGATGTGTGTTCCTGGCCGGATCATTAGGTGAAAGTTGGGGAACAAAAATAAAAACAGAAAACTAATGCACTCACCACATTTAAAGACTTGCAAGCTGCAATTTATTAATTTTCTGGGTTTAGATATTCCTTACACCAGGCCTTGAAATTTCTGCTCGCATTGGCGAGTGGAAATTATGGTGGGGGCGAGTGTGTCCCCCAGGGCCGTCTTGCTCAGCAGGCTCAGAGCTCAGGCCAGATCTGTCATTGGCACTGGGAGCCGTCAGACTGCTCAATAGCTGAGCGCAGTGAAAGCAAAGGAAGGAGTGTGTTTTGTACTCTCACCCTCCCCCTAGAGTGCAGTACCAGGCTCTGTGAGTGGACGTAACGAAGTACTGCAACTTTTTATAGGTGTGTGTGTGTGTATATATTTGTATGTGTGTGTGTACATGTATCTGTGTGTGTGTACATGTATCTGTGTGTATGCATGTACATGTGTCTGTGTGCATGTACATGTGTGTGTTTGTACATGTGTTTGCGTGTATTTACGTGTGTGTATTTACGTGTGTGTGTGTGTGTGTGTGTGTGTGTATGTATGTACGTACATGTGTCTGTATGTACATGTGTCTGTGTGTATGTACATGTGTCTGTGATTGTGTATTTGTGTTTCTACATGTGTCTGTGTGTATGTACATGTATGTGTGTCTGTACATGTGCCTGTGTATACATGTGTCTGTATGTGTGTGTATGTACGTGTGTGTGTGTGTACAGGTGTCTGTTTGTATATGTACATGTGTCTGTATGTAAACCTACATGTATGGGTGGTTTGGTCAGGTTTCAGGATTGTGGTTATTTTGGAGGGTAGAATATGAGGCATTTGAGGTACTGCTGGGTTGGATAGTAGGTAGGATATGCTTGGTAGAGTTATGGTTTTGTGAGTGAAAGATTATTGGGGGGGGGGTTATGATTGTATGCGGTGCATGGTCTAAGTATGATGGAGTGTTTAGGGGGACATTGGAGGCCTTGATGTAATGTGGGGGGACTCTGGGGACCCTGCTGTAATGTGGGAAACATTTAACAGTGTCATTTCATGAAATAATTTACGAGGGCGTGTTTAGGGGCGGAATTAGGGGTGTAGCAGGGTATGGGTTGGGTGGGGCAACTGGTGGCGAGTAACTCTTAAGGCCTGGCTAGTAGCTCAGGACTTGAGATTTTAAGCCCTGCCTTACACTACACACACAGCTGAGCAGTGACAAATTTTTCTATCGCTATATTGTATTAAATAGAATTTACGCAGAGACACAGTTACAATGAGAAACTACCGCTGTGCCCTTTTTTTTTATAAAACTCAAAATCATTGTTATGGGTGTCCTTGTATTGCCTGCTTACTGTGTACCCAGTAAACTGTGTGGTAGTGTTCTAAATCTAGTGTTTTAATATAAATTATGAAAAACATCAGTTTAAAAGTATGTATACTAACAAAATAAATAAAATAAAATTGCCCCCAAATCATTCTAGGTTATTGGGTCAGTTGGTCATATTTGGTGCCCTGAACTCTTCTTTTGAAAAGAGATAGGCTTTCCATATACTGTTGACCATATTTATTAAGGCAAAAGGAGTCATAAAGCTCTTAGAAACCCATACAAACTATACAGTAACATACTTTCATAGCTCAGGTCCCTCTGAGCTGATAAAAAGTGAAATCTGATCGGGTCTTGAGGGTTTTTGCTCTTTTTAGCTGATGTATTACTTGGAAATTACTTTATGAAATAAGCCTATTTAGGGGAACAGAAGGTAATATGTTGTGCTAAGTGAACCGACCAGATCAGCTCATGCATGTCCCTATTAATTCCACTATATTTTCCTCGGAATACTAACACTGTGTTGGTCCGTTTCCTCCCTCTTACAAATTTGACTCATACAGGAAAATGAACAGTGGAAAAAGAAGGAAAAATTATTTTTAAGTGGACTGCAATAAGAAGGCAATGAACATATAATTTAAGTAAAATAATTTATAGGGTTATTTTGGAACTTAGTGCACATGCCAGGAAAATAATTATGTAGCCAGACAAATAGTGAATTCATCAGCAAAATGTTAAACAAGGGGAAGTTATTAATGGCAAGTACAGCTGCTTAGAGGTAAAATGTTATTATACAGGTAAAACAGTATGGGCATGATCCAACACTCTTCTATGGAGAAGAAGAAAGCTTGAAAAGTACCAAATGTTGTCTTTTGGCAGAGCATGACTTTGAGTTCAGGCTTTTCGGAGATATTTGCCTGTCTATTGGCAGCTCCACTTTTCAAAGCTGTCTGGGTTTCAGATTTATAATTGTAGTTTGGATAGAGTTGGTTAGAGATCTTACTGCACCTATTATTGATATGCACTGCTGGTACTAAACACACTTTAAACTATTGCTGGATGATAAGTAATGTAATTCATGCTTTACTGTGTGACTGCTGTAGTGTGCATTTTGGTGCCAAATGCATGAGACTGCTGACTATTGACCCCTGACTGCTACTGTCATAACATTTGGAGTGAGATTTGGTGATGTCACTGTGCGTCTTGCTGGAGAGGAAGCTCTGCCTGAGGACCTGCATGGTAGTATTTCCCTGCTTCTTTATACATTCTATTGAACCCCTCCTGCTCCAGCTTATTTTTTTCCTCCGCCAGTCATGAAATCACCATCATCGATCATCAGAGGGCAGGGGTAATTCTGGTTACAAGTCCTTTGTTCTCTGCACATCTTTTTTTTGGCACATTCTAAACCGTTTAAAACTTCCTAAAGATTATGCTTCAACACCTGAATCCTTAAATTTAAACCCATAAAATAAACCCTTATCACACATACTACCATCTAATATTTACAGTATAGTGTATCTTAAGCCAAAACTTAATAAAGTAAGGTATGTTTGAAACCGATTATTATATTTGGCTATGAAGCAACAGGAAGCGAATGAAAATATCTCGAAAGTAAGGGGAAATTTAATCTTAGACAACTCTTACTTGCACAGATTCTCTGTAAAACTTTGGATTTCCCTTCACTTTGTGCTCTGGTTATTTGGGCTTTTTATGACTGAAGTCAATGTAGACTCTTTCATTTCTTAGGTGAGTGAAAGGTCAGTGTATGTTAAAATGTTATAAAGGTGCAGGTTCAGAATATTCTATGGATTTAACCCTGGCACTGAGGCATGCTGAGAATGTACACTGAGCTGCACTGCAGCTTCATTCTAATTAATGAGTTCATGAACAGTCAGGTAATACTAAATTCCTAAAACTGGAGCATACGAAATCTGGTGCAACTCTGCTTTGAACCCAATCGGCTTCCAGGTTTTGTTGTTGGAGCCTAGTTGAACACGCTGACGTTGGAGGCTGATTTGGCTACCATGCACAGATGCACCAGATTCTGAGTGCTCCAGTTATAGTAAATTTCCCCCATTATGTTGCTTGTAAAATAAAGAAAAACTTACATTATTTTTGGGTGGGGGTAGATGAGGAATTACTTTTACATAGACGATAACACAATGATTACACGTTTATGGTCTTTTCTTGTTTTACAGTAGCTTAGCCATTCATCCTGGTGCTCAGCATAAACAGTTTTGAGGTTTGATTACTGTACTTAGCCAAAGTGGCTTTTACCTCGTTGTGATATTGTAAAATGTTCTAATCCTGCATTTTATATTTAGCTGCAGCTAAATTATTTAGTAATATAATATTGTATTAACTTGTGCTTTCTGTTGGTTCCAGAGGAGATCTGTACGCTGGTGATTGCTGAGACCTTCCCAGAAGATGCAGGCACTTTCACTTGCACAGCAAGAAATGACTATGGATCAGTGACCTGTAATGCACAGCTCACTGTGCTTTCTGGTATGTCATTGGTGTGATGTCTGCTATGGCTTCCTGACACTGACAGTGATATCTCTATCTGTTTTATTTATGTTAATGCTTCATCCATCAAGGTGTCATCCATTAAGATCTCTACTGCAACAAATTGTTTATGTCAAACACGCAAAACTAATGAGGCAGAACAAAGAGTAGTACTGGTTATTTCTTTCCTTGTCAAGGATGGATTGTAGGGTGAAGGGGCCATGATGAAGCTATGAGTCCACTGCAGAATGCAATACTTTAAATGTTTTTGTTTTTTTAATAAATACTGCAGAGTTCTGGAATGGTTCCATGGCAGTAGATAACAAAAGCGGGTTCTGTCTTGCAAATCTACTTTATTTTAGTTTATTTAGTTAGTGTATGGTTTTCTCTTTTCGTTTTGTATAGAATAGAGAGAGTAGAAGCTGTGTTAGGTTTTTACTTCTATCTGGGGCACCATTAGAGACATTTCCCCTTACTGCTGTCAGCCTGTCTCCTCATGGGGGGTGGAGGGGGTGCAGCCTGGGTCTCACCAGTGCTCCAAGAGATCCTGTACCTGGCCCAGCTCTCCTTCTCCTTCTTCACGACCACAGAGAGGGAAGGAAGTAGTGGTGCTAGAAGAACAGCGGGCACCTTCTGATGGATGGACAGTGGCCATCAGGTTGTGCTGGCTCGGTCTACCCGCCGCCAACCCTTCCACTGTGTGGCATGGCTCCCAGCAGGCCACAGACCAGCATCGGTCCACAGCCCAGGGGTTGGGGACCCCTAATAGAGAGAACAGTTTCACCAGAGAGGAAGTGAGGGCAAATGTGCAACATCAACACTTACAGCAATAAAAAGCTGAAAGGGTTTCTGGCCTTCTCCTACTCTGTTAAAAAAAAACATTTTGCTCGTGGAGAGTTTGCTTTATTTTCTGTTGACTGGACATACATTTAAACAAGTATACTTTGTAATATACCTAACAACATGGAGCATACACTGCACATAAGGTCTAGTTAAAATATCTTTATATATTACAATGTGGTAGTTCTGGTATTTTTGTATTATTTAAAAACATGATTATGGCTGATATTTCTCTTTAAATATGGAAACCTGCACATGCAACTTTAATGCTATAACTGTAAAAAAAAATAATCTAGAAAAAAAAGATAGTCTGGAGGAGATAGCACATGTGACTGGTTTATTTAACTTGATTGCACTGATTGGTGTGTTGCTTATCATCCATGGTTAATCCATCTTCTATGCTGATCTTGTCATGCTCATTTACATTAAAGGGTGGGAAAGGAATATTTTAAATGTCTTCTTTTCTGTTAAGGTGTACAAGTGGCAGTATTGTCAATGTGAAATGTATTGAAATGTTCCTATTTTACAATGAGGCTGATTTACTAAACCAGGAGTAGGCAACCATTGAGAGGTGGCGATCTACCTGAACAACATGAAAGATCAACGATCACCAGGGTTCATTGCTCCATTTTTTGGTTTAGAAGTTAGCTAGAAAGACCTAACTAAATAGTAAGGAAATCTTAGAACAGTGTAATACAACAAATGCCACTGTAAAAATATAAACTCGGCTTGCCTTAAAAGTGGACAGTGTTAGTAAAGCAGTGGACAGTGTCAGTAGGGCAGAGGACGGTGTGTGAGCAGTGTCAATAGGGCAGTGGACAGTGTCAGCAGGGCAGAGGTTGGTGTCAATAGGACAGTGGACAGTGTCAATCAGCAGAGCAGTGGACGGTGTCAGTAGAGCAGTGGTGTCATTATGACAGTGGACAGTGTGTGGACAGTGTCAGTAGGGTAGAGAATGGTGTGAGAACAGTGTCAATAAGGCAGTGGACAGTGTCAATAGGGCAGAGGTTGGTGTCAGTAGGGCAGCGGACAGTGTCAGTAGGGTAGAGGTTGGTGTCAGTATTTTCTTTTTTCTTTTTATTTTTTTTTTATTATTATGCTTTACAATTTTTTTTAGGAGTCCTGTTGGGGGGCCTTTGGTGAAATATCGGGGTCTAAACAGACCTCTGATGTCTCACATTTGAGGCAGAGAAAGGGACAGAGATTGCACAGTCCCTTTCTCTGCAGCCTCAGCTGCACTGGACAGTGAATGAACGGGATGTACTATGTGCTGAGCTTCTTCATGTTCACTCACAAACTGAAGCATAATAAACAGCTATGAATGAACATGCGTAATCGGTACTGATCTCTCACTGTGTAAATTCAGGAAAAAAGGGTACCGGTAAATTACATGTTTGCCAGTCCCTTACCCCACTCTATATCCTGAAATTATCTCCCCGCAGGAGCAGGTGGGAGAGGAGAGCAGAGAATCCAGCAGTGCTGTAAGGGGGAAGGGGGACCAGGGGCGCACAACGCTGGGCCTGGTGAGCAGAAAATAGGACAGGGACAGAAGGGGCAGCATTTCCTAGAACCAATCACCTATATATTCTTCCCACAGCAGCTGAATGCCGGCGGGAGATAGAGGAGGAGAACCCAGCTTTCAGCTGCTGCAAGAGGAAAATATAGGTGATCCGTTGTAGTAAATGCTGCCCTTGCCGTGCCTCCTATCTAGGTTCTGGTGTCGACAAGGAAGTGATACAACCTTATTGCCACATGCCTGTGATCAACAGGTTGCTGACCCCCTTACGAAAGGATTCCAGAATGTTTACACAATAAATTGTGTGAATATTAAATTCAGTTTTCAATTGTACACATGATATAAGTAAACAAATTTTCTTTACACATAACTGGACTGGATAATTGAAGTAAATCTCTCATTTTATTGCGTGAGTATTCTCAGATCCTTTAGCAAATCAGCCTCAGAATGTGGTTTCTTTTAAAACTTTTAATACTTTGTATCCTAAGTGGATTGGCTTATCTTCTTAGCATCATACTGAGGAAGTAAATGTGGCTTAACTTCTGATCTGAGTGAACTGAAATAGAAGACTATTGTGATTTCATCTTCAGTGGAACTGCAAATACTAGCATGGTTTGGCTTTAGAAGAGTAAGGCCAACCAGTTCCTGCTTTAAACAGCCTGAAAATGTCCATTAAGACAATATTCTTGTTGGGCTCAGATTTGCAGCCCTTTTACTTTGGTTTCTCACATAGATATTTTGCTTTATAACATATTCTCCTCACAGGGATTAATTTACCTTTATGTATTCACAGAATTTATCAAAATTTGATAGTAAAAATTTTAGGATAGACAATATCTGTTACATGACACAGACTGGAAAGGAATTTTTTTTTTTTTTTAGTAATGTGTTTGACACAATGATTGTCTTATTACTGGAACACAGGAATAGGTTCTGGAATACGTCCATGTTGTTTTAAGGTGAATCATATTTTTACCTTGGGTTCTTTGTTCTCTCTCTCTCAGCAAATAATGAGCGGACCAGAAGCGATGTGTCAAGTGGAGAGATTAGTGGTTATGATTTCCAGAAGCATTTGTCTCCTTCTCCTATAGCAGCTAAAAGTAGTGGCCTTGAAATGCCATCAAAGAAAACTCTGGAGTGTTTTCAACCCAGCAATCTGGCGTCAAAACCAAACTTAGAAAGAAGTAATCTGCAACTAAATACTTTGGAGCGGAAAACCAATGGTGTATACAGTAATAATAGTTTTAATGGAGTTAGCAGCAATCAAGATAGCATCTATCCCAGTCCCACCTCACCTAGCACTTTGGCTTCACCTACCAAAGAGCCTCCACCGGTACCTTCCAAGCCGAAACTGTGAGTACTATCATCTCTAATTCTGTGCATTACTAGTGTAAGAGAGAAATGTTTAAAGCAACAAACTAAAGCAATATTGCGTGCTGGAAGCCAGTATGGTTTTTGATCCAGGTGTCTCAATAATCTCTGCTGAGAATTCATGAGCAAAGAGAGCAAGTAGCCAGAGTTGCAGCTATAACAGTGGCCCACATGGCATTTGAGTTACTTGAGAACTTGATAATAAATTTTCCTATGCTCCCCCCACTTCTTGCATTTTATGTGTGTCATACTAAACAGGTAGCATTGACAACTTTGTGTATACTGATTGCTGCCTGCTTCCTGATGCTATACAAAGTGTATAAAGGCTGTGTCTATACTTCAGCTTTGAAGTGATGAGAAACGCATAAAAAGGTACTGACAGCTCAGAAAGAGCAGCTTCAATACATGTACTAAAAATGATCACCTTTAAAAACTGCCTTAACCAAGTGAAAGTCTGCAAGGCAGACATAACATACTGATCATTTACGATATGATTTAGGAATTTGCATTAAAAAAAAACCTTGGGTTTACAGTAGTCAGCAATTCTTATTAGTCTTTTGTCATAGTTGCAGCATACTGAGTAATCTAATCATTGGATATTGTAGTAATGATAGCGTGCTCATTTTGGGGTTTTTTTTGTTGTTTTTTGTGCTTGTGCCATGTTGTTGGCAGTCATAAAATATTAGACCATTTTTGTACAACTTTGTTTATTTGAAGCTGCAGCATTCATTTGCTCATGACAGAGCAGTGCCTATCTGGTGTTTGAATGCATTCAAGATTGATTAGGCCATATGCTGCTAATAAAATATACCTATGATGACAGAAATGTGAGGGCTACTATTGCTGACCTTGTTGGTTTACTTTCATGCCAGTCAAACAGCTTCAGTACTTTCTGAGTCACTGACCCAGAACAAGCATGCATCAACTGGAGACAGTTGAGAACTATTGATCTGTTTACTTGTTCCAGGTCAGCGAAGACATTTTCAATGTAGTTTCATGCACAGTATTTCTCTAGGAACATTTATTTCTTCAAGGCTGTTTGTTAAAAGGTAGCTCTTTACCAGAGAGCAAAATGGAATGGGACATCTCTTTACTGGCAAAATTATCCATGCCTGAGGCCTTCCAAGACTGTAATGTGGCCAACTTTTCTAGAGTTTATCATTATGTGGGCAGTACAGTAGCTAAGTGGTTAGTACTCCCACCTAGTAGCATTGGGGTCATTGATTTGAATCTATGGATACTCTGGGTACTCCAGTTTCCTCCCACACTCCAAAGACCTGCTCGTAGGCAAATTGGCCCTAGTATGTGTATGAATGTGAGTTAGGGACCTTAGATTGTAAGCTCCTTGAGGGCAGGGACTGATTTGAATGTACAATATACTGTATATGTAAAGCACTTCATAAATTGGCGCTATAGAAGTACCCAAAAAAAAAAAAATAATACATAAGAGCAATTACAAGCAGTTTTGACACTTTATGATTGCTCATTATCACTCTGAAATTAGCTCTTACAATGTGTAATTGTCCCATATAATTTGATTCAGTGGCACCACTTCATGGACCAAGTAGATAAATTCCTCTGATTTACTAAGACAATACATTTTAGAAACCGCAAGTTCATTCCACATATGTGGATAATTGCGGTGAACATTCACATAATTAATTGTGTGAAGAATCTCAAATCCCTTACATCAGTCTCAATATGTGGAGCAGGGGCGGACTGACCATTTGGAAACTCGGGCACTGCCCGAGGGTCCAGGGTCAGTAGGGGTCCCCATGAGATGCCCCTGGTACCTTTTTTTCATAGGCTTTTTTGAGTTTGGGCAAGGACATAGGGGCCCCATGATCCCTTATTGCCCAGGGGCCCCATGAGTTGTCAGTCCGACCCTGATGTGGAGTGTTATAAGAGCTGCCTGGCCATGCAAAGTATGTGACTATTTACCAGATCACTGAAGATGTCAATGTTGGGGAAGCCTGCTTTGGGACATTCCTCTTCCTCCTAACCACCTTCTACTGCAGACATCTATAGACACAAATGATCATTGTGCTTTTCTGTGTTTCCTCCTCTCCGTTTCTACCGGATTGAAGACAAACTGCACTGTAGGAAAGCTGAAAGCTAATGGAGAACCAATTTGTGTTCATTTACCCAAGCAGCTGCTTGTTAATGCTATACTTAATATGGAATCCAGCAATAATATTTATTGTGATGTTCTCATTTAATGTGTGTGAGTCATATGTACACTAACAACATAAATCATCGAAATTAAATTACCAGAACAAATAGAGCTACATACAAAAGTTAAATAGATTGTATTTAATTCCCTCTGACAGATATGTTTTAAATTTTTTGATGGGGGATGCTGATGTTTTCACTCTTCATTACTGTTTATTTAGTGAAAGGAAATTAAAGAGACTAACTGGAGTAGCTCTTTGCAAGTCTTTAAATCAAAGTCATAGCTGCATTGGCAAATTCATCATTTTTATTAATGTTTTTTTTTTTTTTTTAAACCATGTTGAGAAAAAGCAGACTAAAGCATCCCCCTTCTGTGTTTCTAGCTTCGCAAGTTAGTGTCAGCCATGTCAAGGCTTTTATAGCAGGTTTTATTGTCAGTCTAGAGCGGAGGTTCATAACCCTTCTCAGTCTGGGAGCCAGCGTTCAGACTTGCGGTTTAGTTTTGAATTAATAATTCATTTCCTTTTAGTTACTTTTCTGGTTTCTGGAAGTTAAATGTAAACTATGCTCTTTTCCCTATGGAAGACAATAATTAAGTAGAATTTCTATATAAACAGTAGTAAGTTACAACCATTGGTGTTAAAGAAAGGGGAAGGAGCTATGTCTGTAAGCAGACAAGGGCATCCACTCCCTCATCATATCACGACTCGATTACCGCAACTCCCTCCTTACTGGCCTGCCTCGCCGCTGGGTATCCCCGCTTCAGTCGATCCTGAATACGGCTGCCAGACTCATTCACCTTTTCAACCGCTCCATTTCTGCCACCCCCCTCTGCCAATCCCTCCACTGGCTTCCGATTGCCCAACGGATCACATTCAAAATCCTAACACTGACGTACAAAGCTGTCCACCATACTGCCCCGAACTACATCACTGACCTAATATCCAAGTACCACCCAGCACGCACACTCCGCTCCTCACAAGACCTCCTTCTCTCTAGTTCCCTGGTCTCCTCCTCCCATGCGCGCCTCCAGGACTTCTCCAGGGTGTCACCCATCCTCTGGAACTCCCTACCCCAACCCATCAGATTATCACCTACTCTCCTCTCCTTTAGGCGCACCTTGAAAACCCACCTCTTCAGGGAAGCCTACCCCACCCCCTGCTAACTTGCCAACCTCTTCCACTCTTCCTACCACCCCATCCCCCACAGCTATCTCCTCCTGTGCCACCATCCCCTCCCTCCTAGATTGTAAGCTCGAAAGAGCAGGGCCCTCGATCCCCTCATGTTTTGCAATGTATTGTTGTTGTTCTGTCACATGTTCTGTCCCCCTTAGTAATGTACAGCGCTAAGCAAACTATTGGCGCTTTATAAATACTGTATTATAATAATAATCTAAAAGGTAGCTGATACTAAAGAAGAACCCATGAAGACACTCTGTAAGTACATCTACTCCCACACAGTAGAAACAACTGCTAGTACTTTACTATCACAAAGGTTTGATAGAGCATCCTATACTATACCGGAAGTAAGACAGAGGTTGAGTATTTAGGATACCTTCCACCCGTATAACATCAGGGCATGTGGTAGTGGTCTTGAAGTAATGTATTGGCCAAGGTGTCCATATTAACCTGATCAGAAGACATTTGATACATCCATGTTAAATAATACAATGCGCAATAAAATATTGATTCCCATTTTCCATATTCCTCATAGGCCCCACGTTATGTTAAGTTAGAAATATAATAGGGTGGATCTATATAGAGGGCAGCTGTAAACACAGGAGCAGTGAGGGCTGTACCAGAGCCTGCCATTAATAAGATAAGGATATAGAGAACCTGGCTGCTACTCTTTTTGTTATAAAGATGATACTAATTATGCTGAAATACAGTATCTCTTGTATGTTTTGTACAGTGTGTTTTTTCATAAACTTTACCAATCAAATTCTAGCATTCATCTTTGCTGTGTTGGTATATAAATGAAAGCAAATGCACATTCCCTATTCAGGTGAAAGCAGCTAGTGTGCTCTATTGCTCTCCATAATTACAGCATACTATGTATGTTGGTGGGATGTTACAGAAGATTACACGCTGTGAGACATCATCTCTAAATCTTGAACTAATTACCACAGAAAAAAATAAGTGGGACTTTTATTATACCTCTGACAGTCACATCACCAGATTGTTAAAATTAATATCATATTTTATTACAAAGTGTAAAGGGTTACTAAACCCACAACAGAAAATTCAGGCTGTATATTCAGTAAAGAATGCTTCTTATACTCACTGTGGAACCTAAGGATTAACTCCTCTGCATTGTGTAAAAAGGCTGTTTGATCCTTTCTTCTCTCTTCCTCCCCTTTTTCAAGTGACCACCTCTTATCTCCAGACTGAACCATAGGCATGCAGATGATCACTTTGGTATGTATTGCTAGAGAGATATTTTTTTTTTCCTGGGAGAGTGCATGTGATTAGCACATGGCCAATCAGCGCTGTCCAGACAGAGGTCAGGGGATTTCCATCCTCCTAGAGCAGAAAGAAAACTCCTGCTACAAGCTTTAGCTAGTGGTGGGCTGGACACAGAAGTCACAAGACTGCACTAACTGTTGCTGAGAAAACATATGTAGCAGTTTATATTTACTAAAATAATTGCATTTCCATGTTCTGTGTACTGTGGGAGATCGGATATAGTGGATGCAAGGTCCTGGGTTTAGTGACACTTTATGTATATGTGCAAAGAGCACTTTTTAATTAAACAGATGCCCAATAAAACACAATACATTATAAAAAGCCCTGCTGGGAAGTCCTTGAGATTGGTATAATGGTCTATGCATTTCTCGGGAGAACCCGTTTCATTAGGACCCTCAAGAACCTCAAAGGGAATTTCTCCCATATTTTCTTGTAACGATGTATGTAAAGCTAAAGTCCTGTGAATCGGGTCCTCTGGCGAAACAATTAGACTATTATACCAACCTCATTGACTTCTCAGTTGAGCTTTTTAAAATGTATTGTGTTTTAATGGGCATCTGTATGTATATGTGTGTGTGTATGTATGTATGTGTATATATATATATATATATATATATATATATATATATATATAATGTGGGAGGGACACTTTGTTAAAATTCATACCATATATTTATTACAAAGTTTCGTTACAATCTGGTGTGTCTGTCAGAGGCATAATAAAAGTCCTACCTGTTTTTGCTCTGGTACTTTTTTTCCACCCACCCTCCAGCCCCAACAGCACATACTCACTTTACCTTCACTTCACTGCTACCCTATTCATCGTCTTGTGTGAAGGACAAAGGAAACATGGGACTTTCTCAGTGAGGCAGTGCTGGTTCTATAGTCCTAAATCTGTATAAGCTGTGACTCCACTGACTGTTCGCTCACACTGGACTTTTCTTCTCTCCTGGCCTCTACACAAAGCAGCGGGAAGTGAGAAGAATGCAAGTACACCCTGTTCCAAATTATTATGCAAATTCTAAATTCTATTTAGGTGTCACAAATATTAAATATTTTGTTTTTCAGTTTAACTCATGGATGGCATTGTGTGACAGGGCTCTTTTGATCACTGAAAACAATCTCGGACACCTGTGATAATTAGATTGGCAGGTGAGACCAATTAAGGAAAAACTACTAAAGGAGGGTGTTCCACATTATTAAGCAGAGCACCATTTTCAAGCAATATGGGGAAGAAAAAGGATCTCTCTGCTGCCAAAAAGAGTGAAATAGTTCAATGCCTTGGACGAGGTATGAAAATATTAGATATTTCACGAAAACTTAAGCATGATCATAGCACTATTAAGAGATTTGTGGCTGATTCAGGGTTCATGCAGATAAAGGCACATTGAAGAAGATTTCTGCCAGATCCATGCATTGGATCAAGAGAGCAGCTGCTAAAATACCATTACATAGCAGCAAACTAGTATTTGAAGCTGCTGGTGCCTCTGGAGTCCCACGGACATCAAGGTGTAGAATCCTCCAGAGTCTTGCAACTGTGCATAAACCTTCTATTCAGCCACCACTAACCAATGCTCACAAGCAGAAACGGCTGCATTGGGCAGAAAAATACATGAAGACTAATTTTCAAAAAGTCCTGTTCACTGATGAGTGCCGTGCAACCCTGGATGGTCCAGATGGATGGAGTAGTGGATGGTTGGTGTACGGCCACCCTGTTCCAACAAGGCTGCGACGTCAGCAAGGCAGTGGTGGAGTCATGTTTTGGGCCGGAATCATGGGAACAGAGCTGCTCGGCCCCTTTAGGGTCCCTGAAGGTGTAAAGATGACCTCTGCAAAGTATGTGGAGTTTATGACTGACCACTTTCTTCCCTGGTACAGAAGGAAGAACTATGCTTTCCGTAATAAAAATAATCTTCATGCATGACAATGCACCATCTCATGCTGCAAAGAATACCTCTGCATCAATGGCTGCTATGGGGATAAAAGGAGAGAGAGTCATGGTGTGGCCTCCATCCTCCCCTGACCTCAATCCTATTGAGAACCTTTGGAGCATCCTCAAGTAAAAGATCTATGAGGGTGGGAGGCGGTTTACATCCAAACAGCAGCTCTGGGAGGCTATTCTGACATCTTGCAAACAAATTCAAGCAGAAAATGTCCAAAAACTCACAAGTTCAATGGATGCAAGACTTGTGAAGCTGCTATCAAATAAGGGGTCCTATGTTACAATGTAACGTGACCTGTTAAAATGTTTAAAAAGTTAAACTGTTGTTAAAAGTTTGATTGAAATAGCTTTTGATTTCAGTAAATACGCTGCAAACACAACAAATGACAATTTTCAGTTCTTTACAACCTATAAAGTGTTTTAAAACTTACTGTGCGTAATAATTTGGAACAGTGCATTGTACGTTTTTTATGTTTAAAACAAATACTGGTATCATTAGGAGCTTTGTTCAATAAAATGTGAATTGTACTCTTAATAGTTGATAACATGAGAATTATGCTGACTGTTATTTACATCAATTATTTAGGTAAATGACAAAAATATCATTTGCATAATAATTTGGAACACGGTGTATATGCATTTTGTATACGAACTTGTTGCTTTATCATTCATAGGCAAAGCAAAGATAGCTAGTATGGAAAACAAATGGATTTCTTCCAAATGTTATTATGACATATGATACATACATATTTTATAAAATTCAGTTTTACTTTTCAGGCAAAGGGTAATCACATCATCTCTTAACTTGCTTATTATACAACTGAAATATAGCTAGACTTGTCTTCACTGAACTGTTCTTCAGTTCCAAGGAGATGTCTTTATTTCCATTCTCTCTTTATTGTTTTAGATGTTTTATGACAGTAGACAAAACATATTTTCAGTTCTTGTAAAGAGTTTCAGATCTACATATGAGATTCTTCTCCATTCTACGTATGTGTTCACATTAGACTGTCACTAATAATGGTGTTTCTCATTTAAAGAAATCAATTTATTTGGTTGTGACACTTGAGACTGCCTTGACCTTCTGCTTATTTTATGACTGTGCCTGAATGTTGGCTTCCCCCACCTGTGTCTGTTCATGGAATACATTCTTTCCTGACAGTTCTGTATTTCACATCAGTGGCCAGGCACCTCACCACCTGTCACCAGTTAACCAAAGTCATGAACCAATAACTGGAAATGTGAAACCCAGCCTCTATGGGGATCCCAACTGAATACAATCACATATTATTACTACAACCTAATCACCAATGCCACAAAAAAGTCTGGTTAAAATAGTGGGCTTTTTTTGTGGCACTGGTGCTGTAATGACATCTTTTTGTCAACTCGACCATGCAGCTCATTTTTGTTCAAGTATCATCATATTGTGCTCCTTATAGAAAAAAATACATACTGTCTTTTTTTCAGAGCAGCCTGTATTTCTCCTGAGCTTAGCTTTTGGTTTTTCCTTTGTATTCCAAACAATTCTCCTGGCACTTGTAGCTGCAGTCTTTCTTGGTCTACCTGACCTTGACTTGGTATCAAGAGATCCCCGAACATACTTCTTAACAAGTGATTGAACAGTACTGACTGGCATATTTAAAGCTTTGGATCTCTTTCTATATCCTTTTCCATCTTTATAAAGCTCCATTACCTTGTTACACAGGTCTTTTGACAGTTCTTTTCTGCTCCCCATGGCTCAGTATCTAGGCTTCTCAGTGCATCCACGTGAGAGCTAACAAACTCTCTAAGTATTTATACACAGACACTAATTGCGATTTAAAAAGTCACAGATGTGGGACATTAACCTTTAACCATGTCAAGTCTGGACACTTTCACCCCCTTCCTGTCCAGGCCAATTTTCAGCTTTCAGCGCTATCACACTTTGACAATTGCGCGGTCATGCAACACTGTACCCATATGAATGTTTTAACATTTTTTGAGACAGATAAAACTTTATTTTGGTGGTATTTACTCACCACTGGGATTTTTATTTTTTGCTATATAAATGAAAAAGTCCAAATATTTTGAAAAAAAGTGTTTGTCTTATAGAATTTTGCAAATAAATAATCTTTCTTCGTAAATCTTGGCCAAAATGTATTCAGCTATCTTTTTTAGTAAAAAAAAATAACCAAAAATAGTTTATAACCAAAAATTTAAATTTTTTAAAAATTTTTTTTTTACATTTTTTTTTTTTTTTTAATATTTTTTTTACCATACTGTCACCCTAGCAGCACAGTGTCACCATAGTGACACTGTACTACTTGTTAGGGGTGATGAATGTTTTTTTTTTTTCACCCATAAAGGCTGTAAAAGCAATCATTTCTCCTTCTCTCTGGCTGCATTCTTACAACCATTGAGAAATACTGTAAGAGCTGTGATTGGTTACAGCTTGTCACATGGTGCAAGGCTGTTGTGAATAGCCTTGTACCATGTGACCTTTGTGATCATTCACAGATTTCACAAGTAGTAAGCAATGATGTCAGGAAGTGACAGCTTGCTTGCTACTATTCATGTGATCACTGATTGGCCAACCAGGGATCCCATGAATCGGGACTTAACACAGAGGGTGTGCACAGGCAGTTAATGTGGGGGCCGTTTATAAACGGCAACCCGCCTCGGCACTGCTCCTGTCTGGCCGTTTATGTACATGGGCCGGACGGGAAGTGGTTAATTGCTATTGTAACCTGTGTCACCTTGTGCATCTGTACCAAGGCCAAACATTCCAGGGTATGTACATTGCTATGATCATGGCTATTTTGGTGATTTCTGTTATTTAAAAAGGAGCCAAACAACTGTGATAATAATTTGCTTCATATGATCACTATCCTTAAATAAAAGACATGACTAATCATATTTTCAATATAAATGGCAAAACTTCATGATTTCTGCCAGTATATGCAAACTTTTGAGCACAACTGTAGTCTTAAATAGACTTTAAATAAGAGATAAATAAAGCTTAAAGTGATACTAAACCCATTATTTTTCAGTGTCTTAGCAATGTCCTGGCAACAAGGGAGGACATGATGATGCCATCTGTGGGAGTTTTTTAATCAGGCTTTGGGAAGTATGTAAATGGCCTACAGCTATAGCAAGGGCATTTATTTAACTTGGGCCAAAGCTGCACAGTTTGTTTTTATCTATAGGGGCCCATTACCTTCATACACAGACAGTTTTTTTTTTTTGTAAAGGTGACCTAACACTTTTGGCTCTCTTCTAGAGTTTGGTGAGTGGTTGCCTTTATTGTGCTGACTATTAGTCTGCTATAAACTCCACTTTCCCCTACCCTTTAGGCTGGCTTCCAAATTATAATTACATCATCTGTCCGATACTATATTGCTTTTGCAGAATAACTCAAGTTTGCAGTAGCTTTCTGTGTTGAAGGTCACTGAGTTTATAATTCACTATTCTGAAATCATTAGGGTTCTTCCCTGTGTGAACATTTTTTATTATGTGGATATATCGTCTGAGGTAAAATAGTTCTGTTCAGAACACAGACATTACTCAGGCTCTGATATAAATCATAGTGAACATGAGGAGACCATAGTGGGACCTGTCCAAGTCTTATTTCTAACCACATAACTGAGGTCCAAGCCAGAAGGGCTGCCAGTGAAGCTCAACAAACAACCAAACTTGAGTTCTCAGGATATATCATCATTACAGACTTGGCTTAATGCTTGACAAAGACAGAGCCTGTCTTAGACAGGAATGTGGTTATTCTGAACAAAGAAGAGAAAAGAAACAAAGAACAGCCCTAATCTGTAGATGTTTCTAAAATCATTTGCAGCACATTCTCTTAATTAGGAGTAGAGGCGTTCTAGTTTAGAGATAAACATGTATGACATACAGTATTTATCAGTGCTAAGCATATCCTTCAATATTTTAAGAGATTATCCTGTTTCTGAACCATCATACGGTAACACACATTGGGTCACTTCCCATCTTTGTATAAACTGAATTGCAAATTTCAAATTGTACCAGAAGTCCTTAACCTGGTTTTGTGGCTTGATTATTCAAATGTATTGGACGTGCTACAAGTTGCCTCTGTATGCCAAATTTTTGTTCATCAACTTAGTGTAAGCTGCTGGTTAGCATACCATTGGTTGCCTGGGGGGATGCAACTATGTAAGGAGGATGTTTTAGTTATTTTTTAATTTTGGCACATGCAAAGTATTGTATATGAATAATTCATATTCACCACCGCAAATAGCAGGGAGCAAGAATAAGAAGAGTAGCTTTTCTTAGCTTAAAGAGACCATTTTTTTGGTCTATACAGGACAAAGTAAAAGGGTTACTTAACTTATCCCTCCAATGCAGCATAAACGTACCTTTACTTGCTCCCACTTGTTTGGCAGTTAGAAGCAGGAAGATAAAGCCCTGTGTAAACTCCAGACCAGGAGCGGACTGACCATTTGGAAAGTCGGGCACTGCCCAAGGGCCTGGGGTCAGTAGGGGGCCCCATGAGATGCCACTGGTACCTTTTTTTCAGAGTCTTTTTTGAGTTTGGGCAAGGACACAGGGGCCCCATGATCCTCTATTGCCCGGGGTCCCTATGAGTTGTCAGTCTGCCCCTGCTCCAGACTGACCTTCAAGAGTTTGCACAGGGTAATGGACTCCATGTGTGCTCCCATGTAATAGTACTAAGGCAATCATAAGAGTTTGGTGATGCCTCTGTGCTTGACTTCTTGGGTCTACATGTCTTCTGTATGTATTATGAAGGGGGGCCACTCTTTCTCTTGGATTTATTTATTAATTGTATGTTATGGAGAATACAACAGGGCTGCTAGAAAGGAGATAAATAAGAATACCCAAGACACCCAGGTGGTCAAGAATACGGCAAGGGCTAATTTACCATGATATCCATCTGTAACTAAATTTTAACTTTTGGTGAACAAATACTATAAAGTGAAAGTTTACTGGAGATGGGGGAGTATGTGCTTACATAGTAACATCTATCTGCAGTTTCACTTTAGCACAAGCATTCACATGGGCAGTGTTTTGGGGTGTTTTTAAAAGTACCAGGAGAAGTTTTTCACATGGCACTAAGTACTCGTAAATGTAGTTTATGTAAATGCCATTAACTCTCCAGCATTATCGTGATCCCCAATCTACCACTGTAAAGTCCCATCTGTGTTTATTCAGAAACTCTACCTCATTCTACACTTGAACGACAGGCTGCTAATGCTGGAATTTCCACAAAGCAACACAGAGGTCAAGGTTACAAGGGAAAGTGCAATTTAAAATCTATGCTCACCTCCTTTCTGGTCAACATTCACCGGTTATATAATATCAGGGGATTGGCCTTTAAGCAATTGTAAAATCAGTAGAACATGCTGGAAGCTGTAGTTTTTGGTGAAGTCAGTGGTAAACTGAACTGGACTGGATGTGTTTCCTAGGCTTGGATGCTTCATTGATGGAAGGGTTTCTGATGTCATAGTAAATCAATGTATTTGATTAAATTTGAGTTTTTCAGCGTATCCCGTTAATGTGGGGGGAGAAAGCTGCATGCCACTACAATCTGGTTACCATTGTGAGCATCATGTGTTTTCCATCTTGTCTTGTTGTTTAATTAACATCAATCTTTCAGAATCAATCTCATCTCGTCTTAGGAAAAAAATATTGTCTTTGAGAAAATACCCTTTGTAATATGTATGCCAATAGCAGCAGCATGGCTTTGATTAGTTGAAATCTCTACTTGATTTCATGTCAGTTTGGTCTGCTTCAGTGGATGACATACTTTAACAAAGGAAAATTAAAATCCAGATGTTAGAATGCTTATTAATATAAATCAACACAAATTCCAAAGAGAAGGGGAATTTTTGTAACTGACTTTTTTTTTTATTTTTTTATTTTTTTTTATTTTTTACAAAAACAGTTCACAAGCATATGGTTAGTAAAAATAGTAATAATAGGCACATCATATGCTTTATGTGACAGGATCTCAGAGCTCACTATTCATTATAACATAGCATAGCTTACTAGAGCATCTTGTAAACAGGTGATTGGTTAACACATTTAACAGTGTGCTGGCAAATCACATTATAACTTGTACATAAACTACCTTTGCTCTGAAGATGCTAACTGCCTGAATGACAATTACTTTGGTACTTTCTGAGACACCAACTTGGAATGAGCAGGCAGTTCAGAAAAGTCAAGGCGGGGTTAGAACTCCTGATCTGCATACTTCAAGTTCTTCAAGTGACTTAGGAAATACTGAAACCATTCCTCTGCCATCTCAGTGGGGTTTATTTATTAAAACTGCAGCTATACATAGAAACCAATAAGCTTCCAGGTTTTTTGGCAAAGCTTAATTGAACAAGCTGAAGTTAAAAGCTGATTGGCTGCCATGCACAGATGAACCAGATTTTGCATTCTCCAGTTTAAGTACATCACCCCCAGTGTATGATTGTTCTGGGCATTTGTTTAGGAGCAACTCCTACAAACTTCCATCTTGCCTAAAACTCTTTTTAAGATGTTTATTTGTTAAGAAAATCAGATACAGCTAACGTAGCTGGGGTGAAAGGACTCCTTTTCTTCACAGCTTGAACAAAGATTTGTAAAACAATCCAGGTAAAATAATACGGGAAGCCTGAATTGAGACTGGATTTGGGCTAGCGCATCCTATTGGCAATTTGAACAGGGGGCTGGTCACATTGGCGATAGGACATGCAAACCTCAAACTAGCCTCAGTTCAGGCTTTCTATCTTATTTCACCTGGATTGTTTTATAAATCCTTGTTAAGAACATCTAATGTGTTTTGGGAAAAATAAGGCTCCTTTCTTCAGGGCTTGAACAAGTATACATTTTAAACGAATTTCAAGCAAGATTGAAGCTTATACTAGGCACTCCTAACCACGTACCCAAAAGCTGGCCATCTGTTTACTATTGTATCATTTGACTATTGTGACCAGGGAGGCAGTAGCCTAGGCCCACAACTGGGTATCTACCTTGACCACAAACTAAACTTTGGCAAGAAAAATCTAAATGTGTGGTTGTATCATCTATTATTTGAGATTCTCTTCATTGAAAATGGTGTGTAAATTGTGCTACACCATTTGTTAGGTTTGTAAGACTGGGCTAAATTAGAAATAGCAAAAACTAGTGTTTATAGAAAAAACTAGGCTCCATGCACACTGGCTTGAAAAACCCCAGTGTTCTTGACAGAAAAAATGCAAATTTTGAGGTTTTTTTCTACTAGTATTTAGAAACTTTTAGCATTTTATTTCTGCCAGAAATCCGCTCTCAAAAATCCAAAACAGAAGGGTTTTTTTCTGCCTCTAAGTGCTGAGCTTAAAAATACCTGTAGACTACCTAATGTGCATGGACACTTAGAATAACATTAGTTTCTTCTACAGGCAAAAGGCTAAACTTCTTTAACCACTTGACAACCGGGCTATAGCCGAATGACAGCTATGATTCCCTCCCACGTGCCCCCTGCGATCCTATGGACATAACTGATCATGTGATGTGGTAAAAGGCTAATCACAGTGGCCTTTTACCACGTGATCAGCCATGTCCAATGACACAGCAGATCACCGGTAAATCCAGTTGCCGGTTATCGGCTGCACTTTCCTCACACTGTGAGCATGAGGTAACTACTGCTGATAACCGGCAATTGTCAGAGGATGGATCAGCACCGATCAACAGGGCACTGATGATCAGTGCCCTGTTCGGTGCCCAGCAGTGCCACCCACCTGTACCCATCAGTGCCCAGCAGTGCCACCCACCAGTGTCCAGCAGTTCCCCCCCCCATCAGTGCCACCCATCAGTGTTGTTCAGTACCGCCTATCCGTGCCCATCATTGTTGCATATCAGTGCAGAATCATCAGTGCCAGCTCATCAGTGCTGCCTATCAGTGCTGCCTATCCATGCCACCTCATTAGTGCTGCCTATCAGTGCAGCCTCATCAACGCACATCAGCGAAGGAGAAAAATTACCTGTTTGCAAAATGTTATAATAGATACAAAGAAAAACTTTTTTTTTTTTTTTTGCTCTTTTTTTGTTTATAGTGCAAAAAAATAAAACACCCAGTGGCGAGTACACACCACCAAAAGAAAGCTCTATTTGTGAAAAGTTCATATGTGTAGAGTGTTGCATGACAGAGCTGAAAATTGGCCTGGACAGGAAGGGGGTATAAGTGCCTGGTAGGCAAGTGGTTAAGAGCAGCGTTTTTAAAGCCCAGTGTGCATGGAGCCTGTTTTTTTTATCATGTGTAGTAAAAAATACTTTCTATTTAGTACATATTTGATTCTGTATCTTTATAAGCTGTAGCCTCAAGGTGGCAGAACAGACATGGAAATAAGTCAGTGTAAGCTTCATGCTATTGTTTCCTGTGTATGTGTTCATAACTTCCCCTTGACATAGTTTAAGTATGCATCTCTGTAACGTCCACATGCTTTACTCATGTTTCTATTCCTGTATATAATGGGCATGGGATAGAATGAGATACGCTATGGCTATTATCATATTTCTTCTGTGTGTTGGAAGTATTAATGGAAAATCTAAATTCTTGCGCAGTCTTTACTGTCATGCCACATGTCACTAACCTTTAGTAAAGGCCAGTAAAGGCAAAAAGAGAGGTTGACAAAATTCACTGAAACAAAAAATGGGGCAATACTTTTTCGTAAAGGAATAAAACCAACTAATTAACTGCATATTTATATTATAGATGTATACCCATTATGTATAGTAGAGCTATATAGTTACAAATTGAGACAGGTGGGGTCCAGTACTCTGATTTTTTTTTTTTGCTCCCTAGATTGTCAAATACCTACTATTGTACAGAGAACAATTTTTAAATTTCCAGAATTGTTCCTATCTGCCCCAACATGCACTACCCAAAGGGGACAAGCCAGTGTGGCACAAGTTTTGAACTTGTGCCCAAGTTGCCCAACATCCAATCCACCATCCATGTCCAACATAGACTTCCTATTTCTGTTAATGTGCTCTATGGTTTCAGTACACCCTTGCCGTGCCAGTGACTTGGTACCTGTTTCGTTATAGATCATGCATAAAACCCACATCATAACAGTCAGAGAAGCATGCCCGAAAGCCGATACTTTTATGAACACGTAATATTTGTGCACAGGGACATCTTCAATACTTCAGCCCTTATGGGGATTTAAAATTCATCTTGTTTCAACGCGGGTCTTTTTTATAGGACTTGTATAAGAACGATTTGGCAGCTGTTGTGTTTAGTTGCCTAGACAACTAGTGCTTATAGAAAGTGATAGCCAGGCCAGCTAGAGATGGAAGCTCGTAATGTTACTACTCAAGCCTTTCCTGACAGGAACACTCCTTGGCTTTGGGATGCTGATATATTCTGTTCTCTCACTGATTTGCCTGATTAAATCTTTGTTTTTAATGGCAATCTTCCTCATTAATATTGAAGGGTGTTTCCCCTGCCATTCTTTTTTATATTGTCTAGTGCAAGGTTTATTCACTTATGACACATTTTTGAGTGGAAGAGAATTAACCTCTTCACCTGTTTGAATGTTCAAGATTACATTTTTGGCAAGTCACTATATTTGAATGCGATCATTGAAAGTGTTTTCGTCTTGCAGCAGAGATTAGTGCAGCAACTGGTCATCACAGGAGTCCTGCCAGAGGACAGGTTTACATGGTCACATTGATAAATCATGCATGTTTGACAACTTATATTCATGTGTGTTGCAATATAATACATATTAAGATATAACCAATGTTACAGTTGTTATAGTAAGTGGCATGGCTTTCTTGGTCCTTGTTTGGTGATCGCATGATGTACCAAGCTATGATGTCAGGCCATACGAACTAATGATGTTTAGCCAGCAATCTGCAACCATTGAGTGATGGCAGGCCCTCTGAAATATTGTGAGTGTTTTCTTTGTACTCATGCAATTAATTCAATAATAAAACTGAATTTCAGCCACCAGTGACTGAGCCCTGGTCCACTCTCTATCACCTAGCCTGAAAAAAAGTAGCCTGAACTTTTCTGAGTTCATGGTGGCTGCTTTGAGGCCAGCCCTTCACTTATCTTTAGCACATTGACTAAAAATTCTTTGTAAGTAATCAGGTGGCTCCTGGACCAGCTGAAGCAGTTGTAAAAACATCTACATGGCCTTGTCTGACAACACAGTGGTCTACTACTACACCCTCCACTGCCCTTTTCATCAGTTTCCACTGCCCACATATTTTGGCCTCAGTATGTACTTCTGAGTTGATTGCCAGCTTATGGGGTACAAATTTTATTCTATTTATTTTCATTTTATGGTGTTTTAAGTCACTTGACTGCCACAGGCCACTGAAATGGAGTGTACTATCTTATTCTGGGTGATCTCTCTAATTTTCTACTCGTGATGTTTTGTCTAATAATCACCTTTGTAGGTTTGTACTTACACTCACTGGCCACTTTATTAGGTACCCCATGCTAGTGCCAAGAAAACACCATTACACCACCACCACCAGCCTGAACCGTTGATACAAGGCAGGATGGATCCACGCTTTCATGTTGTTGACGCCAAATTCTGCCCCTACCATCTGAATGTCACAGCAACCCGTCTGCCCATTCTCTTCTGATCTCCGACATCAACAACATTTTCGCCCACACTATGGCCACTCACTGAATATTTTCTCTTTTTCAGACTATTCTCTGTAAACCCTAGAGATGGTTGTGCGTGAAAATTCCAGTAGATCAGCAATTTATGAAATATTCAGACCAGCCCGTCTGGCACCAAAAACCATGCCATTTTCAAAGTCACTTAAATCCCTGTTTACCCATTCTGGTGCTCAGTTTGAACTTCAGCAAGTTGTCTTCACCATATCTAGATGCATAAATGCATTGAATTGCTGCCATGTGATTGGCTGATTAGCAGTTTGTTACCAAGCACTTGGACAGGTGTACCTAATAAAGTGGCTGGTGAGTGTATGTATTCTGTAATGCCAGTGAATGGGGTAATTTTTTCGTTAGGCTTGCCATTCGTGGACAGGCCTCTCATTGATAACTCTGTACAAGATCAGAGTTCTGCATCCTTTCTTCAATGTTATGCAATTTGCTCCCAAAATTTTAATGCAGTTCCTCTACAGTGACTGGATTATTCTGCGACTAATTTCTCATTATTTGCAAAAACCTGCTAAAGTGTTCTGTTAACCAGTTCACTATATGTTTTAAAGCAGCAGAGTGGTAGAAATAGGTATAAACAGGCAGCCAGTGCGAGAATGAATGACTGCGATCTGAGCTATCATCCGATGGCTTAGATCACAAACATAATGTACAGAGTCAATCAGAATGGTTCTATTCTTTGGTAACACTCTAGTGTTTACATTTGAGAACTCTCTCAAATGTTCTGTGATTGGACAAGGGGAGATAGCGATGTTCATGGACCCCTTGTCTATTCACAGACTGCCTAATATTCTTCAAAGCAAATGACAAGGTGTTTTATGAATGGAGAAATTAGAGCGCAAATAACTCACAGGAGTTGATTTACTAAAGGCAAATAGGAAGTGCAGTTGTACTTGCAAAGTACACAGTCTATTTGCCTTTAGTTAATCAACTCCAGAGTGTCAGTTTTAGTGGTGGACGTTCAGCACTTACATCACTGGCGGGGAGTGCAGGAATCTAACAGTTTTCAAGAATAAAGCAACAGCCTTTAGTGGGACACACGTTATTAGAGGTAAATAGCTTTTGCCCCATTATTAGTATTAAATAAACATACATACTCACCTAGGTGGATGCAGCATCAATCTAACTGCTGATCGCTCAGTTCTCAGGTCCACTCTGAGCAGAGAGCAGTGATTGTCAGTCACCGCTGTGTGCTAAGCCCCTCCAGCACTCAGAGGAATACTGAACTGTGGAGGGGGATTGTGGCTGGCTCAAGGGCTCTCAGATGTGCACTGAGAGGCTGAGCTAGCTTCTAGTCAGGCATCTGGCCATTATTGTTGGGATCCATGTACAACCTGGACTAGATTTCTGATGTCAGCCGACAGTGTGCTGTAGCCCCTGTTGACTGAATCTGGGTCACAGGAGTGCAGAACTAAGTGCACTCCTGTGACCCATAGGAGAAATTTGACCAAAAGAGCTTTGGCCATATTTGTCCTTTATATACCAGCAAATAAAAGCTATATCTGTTTCAAAAAATTATATAAACTTAATTTGTGTACAATGTGGCATGTCTGTCAAACTATCACAACACAGAATACTGAAAATGAAAGCCTGGTGATGAAGGAGTTTTACTGGATGGTACTTAAATGGTTAATCTGCTTCACTGCCTTTGAAAATTGGCACATGTGTGGGTTTAAAGTGAACCGTGGAGGTGTTTATATGTTAAATCACCAAAACACAAAAGCTGGTAAATTGCTATCTCACGTAAAACTATTCAGGATTGATATTATCAAAATGGGATTTGGAAACATGCCTAACCTTTAAAAGACCCTGCTGCTAATGTGCAACTAGGATCATTATTTTCCCTTCTCAAATATGTGCTGTAATAATGATTTGGCACATACTGTGTCTAGTTGTCAAAACACTTCACTGCTTATTTCCTCAATCAACACAGTACAAATTTTACATGGCATTCACAGCAGTGCAGACTTGGGGAGTTACTTTCCACATATTTCCTGATTTAAAACGCTCAGTGATTATCCGATATTTTTTATCTGAGTTATTTGCTGGCCTATATCCTTACCGTTAATTGTTCCACCCTTTTAATATTAAGGATGTTGCCCAGCCCTTATCCTTGCTGTCCACCCACATAACATTACACCCCCTGTTGGACAGAAAGGTGCAGTACTATAGTCACTTATGGGGAGATTTACTAAAACTAGTGCACACGGAATCTGGTGTAGCTGTGCAAAGTAACCGGGTTTCATTGTCAAAGGTTAATTGAACAAGCCAAAATTTGAAACTGATTGGTTACTTTGTACAGATGCACCAGATTTTGTGTGCACCAGTTTTAGTAAATCTCACCCTTACTGATAATGCTTGCTTTAAAAGCTCACAACATTTTTAAATTAAACAGTGCATATGCCAGCCCAGCACTTTAATTATTCATATACACATGGCTTAAAGTGAAACTAAAGTGTTTTTTTTTAATTAATGCTAACAGGTAGGCTACGTATAATATATATATCAGGGGTCTCCAAACTTTCTAAACAAAGGGCCAGTTTACTGTCCTTAAGAGTTTAGGAGGGCTGGACTGTGGTCATTGGGAATAGAACATGTCCCAGTGTCAGTGGGAGTAAACAATGACCCATCATTGGTGTCAGTAGGAGGAACAGTGCCGTATTGTTGGCGGGAGGACTTGTGCCCCATCCTTTTTGTCATTGAGAGAAATAGTGCCACACCGTTGGTGTAATTGGGAGGAATTATATCCCATTGTTTGTGTCAGTGAATAGGATAGTGTCCCAAGGGTGTAAAAGCAAGAATGGGCCACTGTTAGCAGACCCCTGCTGTATTTCTTTTTTGTTATAAATCCTTCTTTCTTCCTATCAGCATTTTTTTTCTGATTGTGCTGCCCAGTGTTCAGTCTCTGCATGATTTTGTGCTGGATAAGATAGCCATCATGCTAATATCTGGCCAAAGGTCCTGAATCATGAAATACCGATGATGGAGGGGTGAATATATTGTATTTCAGAAGTTGCGGAGGCGGTTTGCAAAATAAGTGTGTCATAATGGGTAAATATGATGTACCTAATTGCACATTGTTGAAAAACTCCTGGAGGCACATATTTTTATGCTGTTTAGTTCTGTTTTAATGGTCAGAATTGCTTGCCATGCTATTATCAGCATGTATACCCCTTATCATGATGCTTTAGGAGAGGAACTATGAAATGAGGAACACTTCTGTCTGAACACCAGAGCCTGATGGTGGAAGTACCCAAGAGTGAATATGTTGGGGCAGGTATTTTGCTACCTTCTCCTTTGTGAATTTGTTTGTATAGTGTTCTTGTTAACTCCTTACCAGCTAACCAAGTGCATTAAAGTGCTACTTTTAATAACTTTCATGTTAAAAATTATTACTGCATCTCACTTGATCCTCAATTTATCCAGTCACTGGTGTGTGCTGGAAGGAACAATGCTGATACGCTGATTCCAGCTCACTGCACTATTTATTTTTCTCTTGTGAACTTTATTGAAATGTCAGAAAGTGACATTTCATTAAGTTCTATTGTCTGCATGGCATACTTTTTCTCAGCGCACACCACCACAGTGCAGTAGTGGGAACTATATAGGGAACAATGCTTACTGCCTAGTGTTGCATTGGGACTATGCTGGGCAAGGCTAGTAGTCCACAAAATCTGATTGACTGCAGTCTCCTTTAGATTACCAATATCCATGTGTAGGGTGTTCCTACCATTTATTTCATAGATACCTATGTTATTGGTAGTTTTTAAAGTCGCCCTTTCATCACAGTCACCTGTAAACAGAGCCGGCCCAGTAAAAGGAGATTGTACTTTTTGGTTTTGCTTCTGCTGATTTCCTGCTCCCTGTGGGGGAAGCAGCTATTCGATTCACTCAGAAATGTCGAACACATGCTTCCCCCACTGCACACTGTGGGTTCTCTCACCAGCTTATATGACATATAATGACATATGTGGGTTGATTTACTAAAACTGGAGAGAGCAAAATCTGGTGCAGCTGTGCATGGAGCCAATCTGCTTCTAACTTCAGCTTGTACAATTAAGCTTTGAAAAAAAAAAGCTGGAAACGGATTGGTTTCTATGAAGAGCTGCACCAGATTTTGCATTCCCCAGTTTTTGTAAATCAACCCCATGATCTGGTCAGAGAAAACACAGCATGCAGCAGAAGGTGCAGGTACCTGGAAGGGTTGAATGCATGTTTTTTTTTTTTTTTTTTTTTATGGCTTTGTTTACAAGTGAGGCTGTGGTGACAGGACCACTTTCACATACCTCCCAACTTTTTGAGATGGGAACGAGGGACACCTATTAGCAAAAGTGTATAGGCATAGGACACACCCCCTGTCACGCCCACCTAAAGAATTCTACAAAAACATTTTTTAGTTGAACCCACAAGTGTGTTTTTTTTTTTTTGTTACCACTACTATTCCTTTATACTTTTAAAATGTACAAATACAGAAATTTGATGAAAGGTTTAGCACTTTTTGATAGATAAATAGTGCATTTTATATGTAATTATATAAATCAGCCCAAAATGAGGGACAAATGAGGAGGAAGAGGGACAGAGGGACTTTGTTTCAAATCAGGGTCCCTTGAAATCAGGGACGGTCGGGAGCTATTCTTTCAGTGGATTGTATAATGAGATTACTGTGGGTTGCTATATATAATTGCTGGCCACTTACATTGCAATTTAATTAGATTTAGTCTAGAATGGAGTAGCGGTTTGTCTAATGATAGGGAGCCAAATCACATCAAAGGGTTTTAAACTGTGACAAAGCTGTGGCTGTTGCAAAAAGAATGTACAACACACAATAAAGATCCAAGCAAAAACTATTTCAAATGCAAGTCCTGTAATATTAGATCTGGATGTCTTGCATATATTATAGCCCCAGATCTATCCCATGCAGCTCCTTGTTTAGCACGTATATTCCAATCGCAAAGTTCCATGTTCACCGCTGGCTTGCAATTTCATTTTTTATCCTTGTCAGGAGGCGGCTAACCACTTCCCACTTCAAAGAAGAACCAGCTTAGATATCCCATGAAACAAATAAGAAAGCAGCAATAAAGAAAGCTTTTGATGTCTGTAAAATAATGTGCTTTGACAGTAACAAAATTCAGAAATCTTCATTCTGGCCTGGAGAAGTGCCTGTATTCCCTGAATTATTTGGTGGCTGGCTTCAAGCCCATCTATTGTTGTGTTGTGCTGTGCATTTAGGGACCTGATGTTTATGATTCCTTTTGGAGGATATATCCCCTCTTATCTGGCCCATATCCAGCGGGTTTTTGTTCTCTTAAAGCGAGCCAAGGGAAAAAACATTTGTTGTAGTAGAAAATGTCAAAGAGAATTCACAGGGTACCCTTAAATTTTCCATTATTATTTTATATCTGCATTAATAAGTAATTGTGTCATAGTCTAAGACATTTATCAAATATGGCTGCCCCGAATGACCTGTGGAGAAGCAATATATAGCTATGGCCAGGATTTTCGGAAGGATAAGATTTACTATGATCAGAGGTATTAGACTGAATGGAATCTGTCACCAGTGAAAGAGCTTGTACTTGAAGGAATTCACAAATACGATTCTGTCAAGTCTGTCGATGTCCAGAATATTGATACTATCCAGGGCTTTTTATCTCAGAAAATACAGTAGATGCAAGAACTTAACTATGACCGCCAATAACCCCCCCCACCCCATCCACACTCCCCCCGCCCCCCCCTTCAAACTGCATCAGTTAGTGGGTGTGGCCAATTTTCACTAACAGTGGAAGTGTCTTAAAGGGGCATGTAATACTAGGAGTACATTACGTACTAAGTGAAGAGTTCAGGCGAGGGGGGTTTACACACTGAGTGTACATAATGCAGAGTTTAGGGGTGCAGTGCTTGCAGAGTTCAGGGGCGTGGTGCTTGCAGAGTGCCCAGTTCAGCCTTCTTCCACATCTGCTTACCTCTGCATCCTCATCCACATTTCACTTTCACCCCTCTTCAGCTGTGACCTATGTATGCAACCCCCCTCCACTGCCTCTATCTCCCCTCCCCCCTTAAAAGCTCCACCATCTTCCACATGTGTTACTTTTGTTGCTGTATTAAGCAGAAGCAGCCAGCCAGCTCTAGTGCCTCCCCGCACACTGTAGGTGGCTCCACCTCTCTCACTTTCATTGAGATCATTCAGTGGTGGTGTCAGCATCCGCATTGCCCCCCAGCACCTGCATCTTCCTTGCTCCCATCCTGCACTCAGTGGCAGCCACTCAGAAGATCAGATCTGTGGGAGCCATTAGGAGACAAGCTGACACTTGCAAACACAGAAGCCGGACTTCTGTGTTTACAACTGATAGTGGTGAGCAGGGGGTCTGAGCCAGAGGTGGTGGAACTCTGTTCCACCAAATTATAGCTGAAAAAATACATATACCTCCTATATAATAATGAATTCACTCTACAGTAGGCACAGCCATGGTAAATAATCATCTGCTGTATCTGAATTCAGAGCAGCCTTGAGAGTTTTCTGCAAGGGTTACAAATTTGTAAGGTATTGTTTTGATGACTCTTGTAGTGCAGCTCTGATTGAACTATCCACCAGATTTTCCCCAGTTCTGCTGGCTCAGTCTTCAAATCTCACAGAGCTTTTTTTTTTCTAGATTAGTGCTGTGATTCCTGAATTTACCTATAGCACTGGTGCAATCTGATGTGAGAAATAAAGGTACATTATGGCAGAGGCAGACTTTAGGCTGGCTTCACACTGTTATATTATGTTAAAACGCATTACACTTCCTTTTTTACCATGCATTACCGTAGCACATGGCTTACTCTACTGTGGGTTTAGCATGCCACCTTCATGTACACCTACAGTAAGTAGGTGCCAACAGACATGGACTGAAGCACACCCTAAGGCACATACTGTGTGTAGTGGTGCTGTGCATTGACTCCTAACTCAACTGGCAACCTTAGTGCAATACATATTAATGCACAAAATAATCTTCCTTTCAAGAAAACCCGTTAGTGAAGGACACCTGTAAAACTCTTTATCTACACTGTTCAGATTTTCTAAGTTTGTACCTCATCACCCCTCAAGGGTATTTGTTTGCCCTGTTGTTCCCTTGTCCTCCTTTCCTGTCAGAGTCAAAACGTCAGCTTAGTGTCAGACTGTAAGGCCTTGTACAGGATGACTTATCGTCTACCTAAGCTTTAAATTACAAGGGAAACTCTGTAGCTTAGTAACTGCTTTAACAACAAATTTAATTGAAGCCTCTTAAAGCAGTATTAAACCCAAAAGCAAACCTTTATTACATTGCAGCTTACCAATTCTTAGATGTGATGACTGCATTAGTTTCCTTTTTTAGGCTTTCTTCTATTTTCATCTGCTGCATCAGCAAGTCTGTTGTTTTTCAAAAGCACAGCTTTTTCAGCTCTCTAGCAGAACGTATCAGTTTACAGGGATATGACAAACCACTTGACACTGGCAGGAGTAATTAAAATGATCACCTTTTATTTATTCATGCAAGACCTTTATCCCAGTAGGAAAAAAAAAATGTTTGCTGTAACCGATTATAAAGTGTGAGCTGGAGTTTGGCCTCAATTTATTAGTGGTTCTAAATCTGCTAATACATTTAACACTGCCATCCCCCCATACTGACAATGGTGCTGTCTGCTATGCCTCCTATCTCTTTCCTCCAGTGTTGTGTCTCATTGATACAGGAGGTATGTTACTAGCCAGATCACTGGGTGAAAACAGAGGGGAAAAAGGCCAAATAACAAAAAAATTGTTACAGCCACCACATCTAATGATTGATAAGATGCAATATAATACATTTTTGGCTAGGGGTTTAATACCTCTTTAACTATGCATATATTTTTATAACCTAAATTTGCCCAGTTTGCTGCCTAAGATCTTGAGTTTGAGTGTTATTGTACATTGCCCGGTTACGGCTACACAATTAGATTGGCTATATTTTCAGTTAAATTCAGTTGTTCGGCGTTGTGACAGCAGATGTAGAAGTGCTGAATGCTGTATGATGACACACATGGAAACAAGACCATGCTCTGGGTCATCCTGCTGCATTTCCAGATGGAGATTCCGGAAGATGTGTAACAGAGCACGGCATATGGAAACATTCTTTTTACTGACTGGTTAAAGTGTGGCTGTAGATACAGATCTCAGGTCATTATGTGTGTACTTTCCCCTGAAACATCACATGGACAGAAAGAATAATTCAAAATGACAAAGAATGAACTCGTGCTTTCCACAGAGCTTCAAAAGATCAAATGAGCTATACTTTAGATACATTTTTGATGTTTTTCCACAACTAGAGCAGATAAGGTGAAAAAAAAAAAAAACCGAAGGAACGGAACTTCATGTATTAAATTGCACTCAACTTATAATGACCATATACATTGCCATCTCTGTAACTTTACACAATAAGCCTGTATGGATTCATAGAAATAGCAGCTCTCGGGGGCTCAGTAGCTTTGGGGGCCCAGTAATGCACTTGTTATACAACAGAATGGAATAATAGAATTACCATCCACTAAAGTGTTACAAAACCCAGTGCCCTGCATTCACTATACAGTATCTGGTCTCCCACAGTACACACTACATGGAAGTGCAATTATTTTAGTAAATATAAACTTCTAAATACATTTTCTCATCAGCAGTTAGAGCAGTCTTGTGACTTCTATCACTGTCCAGCAGAGCATATGTTAAAGCTTGTGGGGGGGGGGTTCATTCTGCTCTAGGAGGCTGCAGAACCCCTGACCTCTGTCTGGACAGCACTGATTGGCCCTGTGCTGATCATATGCACTCTCCCAAGAAAAAAAAAACTTTTCCAGCAGTACACACCAAACTGAGCATGTGAAGAGTGACTTCACATGATATGTCTTATCAGGAGATAAAAGGGGGCAATGAAAAAAGGGGAGGATCAGAGAAGTCAGGATCAAACATCCTTTTTACACAGTGAAGAGGATTAACCCATTAGATTCCACAGTGAGTATAACAAGCATGTTTTACTGCATATACAGACTGATTTTACTGTTGTGGGTTTAGTAACACTTTAAGATCTTTTGAGGAAAAACTGTTTATAGGCAGTCCAGAACCTCATCCTGGGAGTCACTATTGTTGTGAAAAACCAAGGAAGTATGGCTGAAGCACTTTGTATACTGTATGTGTTCAGTATTCGCATTCAGCAGCTGAGAGGAGTGCTGTAGAGGGTGTAGAGATAAACAGCCAAGGCTGCAGGTAATGGTAGAGAGCAGTCTTTTGTGTTGACGATTGTCAGACTGCAGGTGGAGGGTTGCGAAGCACCCAAACTCTTGCAAGAGATCTTCAAACTGTATAAGTCAGTACAGTGGGGAAAATAATTATTTGATCCCCTGCAGATTTTGTAGGTTTGCCCACTTAAAAAAAATTATAGACCCTTCATTTCTTTGTATCATAGGTGTATTTTACATGATAGAGACAGAATATCAACCAAAAATCCAGAAAAAACACGATACAAATGTTATAAACTGAGTTGCATTCAGTGAGTAAAATAAGTATTTGATCCCCTACCAACCAACAATAATTCTGGCTCCTATAGACTGGCTATGTGCTCATGTGGTACACAGATTAGTCCTGTCAATTTTAAGAAGGTGCTCTTAACGACAACTCTTTATATGTATAAAAGACACCTGTCCACAGAATCTTTCTTCCATTCAAACCTCACCATCACCATGGTCAAGACCAAAGAGCTGTCAAAGGACATCAGGGACAAGATTGTAGACCTGCACAAGGCTGGAATGGGCTACAAGACCATCAGTAAGAAGCATGGCGGGAAGGAGACAATTGTTGGAGCTGTTATTCGCAAATGGAGGAAATACAAAATAGCCATCGCCCTCGGTCTGGAGCTCCATGCAAGTTTTTGCCTCATGCGGTAAGGATGATCATGACAAAAGTGAGGGTACAGCCTAGAACTACACAGGAGGAGCCTGTGAATGATCTCAAGGTAGTTGGGACCACAGTCACCAAACAAACCATTGGTAAAACAACATGCCGCCATGGATTGAAATCCTGCAGCACCCTCAAGGTCCCCCTCCTCAAGAAGGCACATGTACAGGCCCGTCTGAAATTAACCTATGAACATCAAAATGATTCAGAGAAGGATTGGGAAAAAATGCTGTGGTCAGATGAGACCAAAATTAAGCTATTTGGCATTAACTCATCTCTCCATGCTTGGAGGAAGAAAAATGCTGCTGTGACCCTAAGAACACAATCCCTGCAGTCAAGCCCGGAGGTGGATACATTATGTTTTGGGACTGTTTCTCTGCTAAAGGCACAGACCGACTTTGCCGCATTGACGGGCCAATGGACAGGGCCATGAATTTTAAAATCTTGGATGAGAACCTTATTCTCTAAGCCAGAACATTGAAGATTGGTCGTGGATGGGTCATCCAGCATGACAATGGCCCAAAACATACCACCAAGGCAACAAAGGAGTGGCTCAAGAAGAAGCACAATAAGGTCGTAGTGGACTAGCCAGTCTTTAGACTTTAATCCTATAGAAGATTTATGGAGAGAGCTGACACCTTGAGTTGCCAAACAACAGCCAAGAAACCTTAAGGATTCAGAGGAGATCTGTAAAGAAGAGTGGACCAAAATCCCTCCTGAAATTTGTGCAAACCTGATAACCAAGTACAAAAAACATCATACCTCAGTACCTGGTGGAAAACCCCTTGTTGGCAAGCACAAAGTCATGTTTTGTTTGGGGATCCAAAACTTATTTTACTCACTGAAGTGCAACTACATTGCAACTACACTACTGCAAATACACCTATGATAAAAATTATAGACCCTTAATTTATTTGTAAGTGGGCAAATGTACAAAATCTGCAGGGGATCAAATAATTATTTTCCCCACTGTACATGGTAGTCAACGTAGTCATAATCAAGCTACATATATTCCAAAAAGGGGGCTCTTGATAATTATCCTAGAAACAAACTCAGTTCATATCAATCCAGGCTAAGTTTGTTTCTAAGATACTTCTCGAGCCCCCTCTTTGGAAAATATCTCCCCTGACTACCTTGACCACCATGCTGTCTCTATGGCGACTCACTTACTTGGATGGTTTCCCCATTGGGACTTCTGTTTTAAGATTATGTATACAAGACCATTGGCAGTTTACTGAATGTACCTGAATTTCCCACCCGAGAGGCAGTGACTTCACCTTGGCTTACTCATTTGCACCTTTGTAGGCAACATGTAAATGCTATGAATTCCAGTCTACCCTACTGATTTGATATTATTAGTAGTTTTTAATGTTGTGTAATAGATTTTTAATGGTACATAATAAAGTTGTTTTAACGGTACTCAGTTTCTCTTCTATATGTCCACACAAAGTCTAGGCTATTTCAGTCACACAGCATGATGTGTCCGTTAGGGAAATGTAGGTCAGTGACTAACTAACCGTGTACATCTGGTAAATGTCAGGCTTAAACCAGAACTCCAGGCACATTTTTATTAGGTGTGTATACAACAGTTGCTTCTTTTGAGGTCAGCCTCGGATACAGTGCAGTGTTTTGTGAATGGACAAGGGGAGAGAGAACAGCTAAACAACAGTATTGCTTCCCTGTAGGAGAATGACAGCAGACAGGAAGCACAGCAATAGTTGCAGTATCCAGGGTCAACACAAGTGGGGATTTTGAAGAAACAGATGTGATAAGGAAAAGAGATACACATCAGGAGAGGTAACTGTTGCATGCACACCTACTATTAAAAAGTGCCTGAAGTTCTGCTTTATAGTGTATTAAAGTGGTAGCAAAGTCGCTTTGTATATTTTTACCTACAGGTAAGCTTATAATAGAGCTTAATTGTAGGTAAAATGAATATCTCCTAAGTGTTCACTGTTTAGGAGATATTCTATGGAGCAGCAGCTGGTGACAATATCGGCACATGCGCTCTGACGGAACGGTACATCTGTGCCATTCCCTCAGAGCTGTGTGCCATGGCTGAAACGCCTGCACAGGAGTGATGGCATCAGCAACTTGGCCATTCAAGCTGCAGCCCATGAACTTGGAAGGTGAAGATGAAGCCTCCTACAGCAGTGACCGCACACAATTGGAGGGCTTTGTTCTAAGGTAAGGCTTTCATAATCTGCAATGCACACAAGCACATTATGATAATACCTTCTAGCAGGAAACTTTTTTTTCTTTTTTTAATGAGGTTACTACCACTTTAACAGTGCATTGGCACTAGATATTGACATCTAGTTCTACATTCCTAGTTAAAGGTTTTCATGCTACCCTGAAAACTGCTACAGTAGTCCAGCACAGAGGTCTGTGGAAAACACCCACTTGTGTAACAAGGTAGATTATAACCAAGATATGTAGCAAGGAAGTAATGGGAATTTAGAGATGACCACTAGATGAGACAATGTCTCATAAAAGAATGTTACAAATAATCCATTAAAAACTTTAGAGCCACACGTGTTTCATGTGATTTTAAGGCTATGATGATATTTTTTATGCAATATTTGTAATAAATATTGTTCTTTTATGAAACATTATTCTCTCTTGTCTAGTGGTCATCTCCAAATTCCCATTATTTTCATGCTACGTATTTTGGTTATATTTCTGATTTTGGGATGATGACCCCTGACCAGTGATTTACATTTCAATTACATCCTCCACATTACCTTTTTCTTTTATAAAAGGTAGCTTAAATCTCCATTTCTCCCCACCTGAAACAGGAGGTAGCATTTTTCATTTTAGTGTGGGGTATGCACATCTCAGTTTGAAGTTTTAAAATAGTATGGAATGCCTGTTTGATGTGCTATTTGTTTTGACTTTATCCATTTTATTCACGTTTTAATTTTGGCTAGTGCTGCATGGTGCATTTACAATACTGTGCTTGCAATGCTGGTCCTGCAGGTAGGATGGCAGCCAGACATGCAGGCAAAATGTGCAAAATAATCTTTTTGAATGACCCCTCAGCAGTCTACTTAGGGAAATATGGTGACTGGAAAAAAAAAATCCAACTTGACCCAGACAAATAGGATCCTCTCTTGTCCAGTCTGGGCTGCAATCATTTTGGGTCCACTTGATCAGCCCTGATAATATTCTTCCTGGCATTTTTAATATTTCAAATTTTTTTCCTACACATGCTCTGTATTCATTCTGCTCTATAAATCTTTCAGACTGATACAAAACATATTCAGAAGTGAGCTTTTTCTAGCCTATGGTAGACAATCTGCGATGTCTCCGTATTCCATTAGTCACATTTATGACTATGAACCCGAAGGCAGCCAGTGCCATTACCAGGTGTCATCCTTTCAGAGCAGACTTTGTTGTGGTCTTGCCTAGCATGCGAAAAAGAAGAAAGGGAGAACAATGCTAGAATGTCTGACTGGAAGTTTCAGCCAGACCAATTTAAATCTGCAAGCTACTCCTGTGAAATCATCTTTCATGGGTTAAAATATAAAATATCCCACACACAATGTGCACTTCCTTTAGACTTTCTGTTCCATTTCCAGTGTATGTGGTTTTCTGTTTCTCCAATAAGACCCTATTACCTCCATAGACTTGATGCCTAAATTGTTTATCATATTTTAAAGCATGATTTAAGGATGTAAGAGGATAAACCAAGAATATCTGAGGTTAGGCCACCCAGTGTTTTTTCTCACTCCATTCTGTGTGTTGTCTTCTGCTGAAAAAAATAAGTCCCCATGTTTTGATTATTTTCATATTATTAAATGAAATAGCTAACCTTGCAGATGGTGATGTGTAATACAATATCTGTTTTTTTTTCTCCACACATCCTGAACATTCTGTACAGTATTGCATACATATAAACACCTATCCTTCCATCTGACTGTCAGCATTTCTTGCCTGTACTTTTGGAACCATTGAAGAAAATGGGTAAGGATAAGAGCATGTAATCCACCCAGTACAGTTTGCTGTTGAGCCTCAGTGTGTCTTTAGGAGCCAGGAAGCCGATGCCTCTGTCAGGAACTGTGTAGGACACCAGAAACAAAACCGGAAATCCTGGAGCTACTCTGAAGCACATGGACTGCACAGGACTAGAAATGACGTTGCACCTGGGGGGGCCACAGCATGGGAAGTGTGGATACGTGTTTCGGAGTGTAACTGCTCCTTTTTCAAGCCTGGTTTGAAAAAGAAGCAGTTGCGATCTGAAACATGTAGCCACGTTCCCCACACTGTAATCCTCCTGATTTGTGCAGCTTCATGACACACAGAGACAGTGTAGTGACGTATGTAAAAAAGATGGCGATGACAGATTTCAACAGGACTACACTGGATATACTGGATTTATGAGTATGTATTTTGAGGATAACACAGCAAAGAGTCCGAGGGGTTTTTTAAAAAAAAATAACATTGGAAATGGGCGGGGGAGTTTGTCTTTATACAGTTTTATAACTTGAATTAGAATTGGCTTTTTAAAAAATTGTATGTCACTGATCTGTCTAACTTTTTGATGCGTGAAAATGTCACTTGATTTTAATAAAATAACAGCTGTTTCTAGAAGGCTCTAGAATTTGCTGGAGGGTACTAAGAATCTATCAAAAGTTTGGAAGAACCAACAGTTAGGGTTGGGATTAAGATTTTGTGTACCAAACTTTGAACATCCCTTTTGAGCATCTTTAAATTCATTAATGGATAAAAATTGTATAGCCACAGAACTGCCTAGAGAGAGTTGTCCGGAAAACCTCAATGGCTGAGCGGGACATTATTCAGAAGCAGCTTATAGACGGTTTCTTTCACACCTAAAATGAAAGAAACCGTCTATAAGACATCTATAACATGGGCACTCCATAAACCTGAGTTTATGCAAGAGTGCAGAGAAGATAGCCATGACTAAGAAAACCCATATCAAATCCCATTTGGAGTTAGCCAAACTACATGTGGGAATCAGATCAAACATAGAAATATGTTTTCTCGTTGAACCTTTTGGCCTTAGTGCAATATACAGAAAACCAGCATTGTCAATAATCCTAAGAACACTAACCCTATTATGAAGCATGGTGATAGTTCTTGTAAGTACGTTTTTAGCAGCAGAGACTGGGAGGCTCTTCAGGGATGGGAGAAAGGTGAAATGAGGAAAACTATTTCAATCTGCTAGACACATAAAACTTGCATGAAGGTTCACCTTCCAGCAGAACTCTAAACATACAAACAAAGCTACAATGCTGCAGTTTAAAACTAATGCAGGCCATAGACGGGGAGAAAACCGGACGTTTTTTTTTTTTTTTTAGAAAAACGAAAAATCGGTCGTTCAATCAGCTGACGTTACCACCATTGTTAAAAAAAAAGTCGGCTGATTTTCGTCCCGTCTACGGCCAGCAATTATATAGAATATGCAGAAGAGGAGAAATAGAATATGCAGAAGAAGAAGAAATAGAATATGAATAAAAAGAAGAAATAGAATATGAAGAAGAAGAAATTAGAATATGAATAAGAAGACAAAGTTGCAACATTTGTATCTATTTGTATCCATTTCAGATACAGATGTTTCTATTCGGATACAAATAGATACAATGTTGCTATACTTTTAAATGTCAAATATAATATCAGACTGAAATTCTTTTTTTTTTCTTCTTCTTTATATTCTATTTCTTTTTATTCGTATTCTATTTCTTCTCATTCATATTCTCTTTTTTTCCTTTTCTTCTTTTCCTTCTTTCATGTCACTGTAAAATGTCAAAGATCGGCAGCTTTGTCCATCATTGCCGCGAAAATCGGCAGAACGACAAATTTGACCAACTATTTTCCAGCAGGGCGGATAATCCAAAAGGTCAAAAATCACTAAAAACGGCCGACCGATTACCGCACTAACGATCTGAAAATAGGCCAATTTTTATTTTCGGACTTTTTTCATCCCATCTATGGCCCGCATAAGAATCTCAAGGTTTTAGAATGCACACTGAAAACCCAGACTTTAGGCCATTTGAGAATCTGTATCAAGCCTTTTACTTTGTGGCTCTAAAATGATCACCATCTATGAATGTTTTTTATAAAGGGGTTCACATTTAAATATATTTGAGAAACACTGTTTTATGAGATTAGAAAGCAGTAGGTAGATTATCTGACATCAACTCCTAATTGAAATTCAGTCTTGGAAGGACTATTTAACCCAGCTTGCTATGGAATAGTGTGGCATGTACCTCATTAGGCATACAGGGAGTCATAAGTTTTATAAAGCAGCCCTTGTCATTTGTTGGAACAGTCTTAGTAACATAATATGTTGTTGACAGCCAGAGGCAGATGCTGGCCTAGAAGATCTCTCTCAAGGAAAGGTAACCTATCAGTCAAGAAATTATAATTTATAACAATGATGCCCCTGAAATTGGCCAGATATCTCTTTGATGCGTGGGAGGATCAGTCACATAACATGAGCTTATCAGGCTGCACAGGGCGCATGAGCTATTCTGTAGCAGTATTTATTTTGAGGCACTATTTGGATCAAATATTTTACAAGAACATCTTAAAGCATTGCCTGTGCAGAACAGTAAACAATGTTATATACATCTGGCTTTTGGACACCTGGGGACTTCACTCTGCCAAGGTCAAGGGAGGATCACATGGGCTTTGGCAGCACACCCTGACTTAGGAATGTGGGGAACTGTGGGTAATTTTTCCAATATTAGTTTTCCAGTCCAATATTGCCATATTTCTTTATTGAAAAATGCAGGAATATTAATTGTCCCAACAATGTTGCTAATGCATGTAAGTAAGCAAAAGTTAAACGGGATCCACTGTCAACATTACACTAATTATATAACTGACTCCCAAGCATGGAAGTGGTGTCCTCAGGATCAATAAAGCATGTAAGGCAAAACAAATGTGTGTAAACAACCCACAATAAGAAGTCCCAAAGAGAACAACTGCGGCTAGAAATTATTTCTTAACAATATTCAATGTACGAAATTACAAAATTTCACCCTCCACCCTACACAGGATAAAATGATGACAATGTTGCCATGGTAAAGCACCCGCTCGGGCACACACTGGGTGATGCATGGAGGCCAAGGTGTAGGTCCTATTGGCAGGATGCCAAACAATGGGAAAGTCAACAAACAGGATAGTGGGACAGCACAGGCCCCCTGAATCAATACATGTATAGATGACACATAAATGTGTTTATCTTTAGGTATGAAGTGGAAGCAGTCCCTCAATTACAAAGGATGTGAATCCACAGTTCCAGCATATTGTCCTGCATAAATTATCTCCACTCGCAATCGGAGCATATAGAGTGTGATGGTAGTGTCACTAGGGGTACAAACAAAAGTTCCGTCACAATTGAGAAATAGCGGCTAATGACAGTGACCCATCGATAATGGGAATGTGGTGGAATATAGCACTGCTCACTGTAGCATATACAGCATTCAGTCATTTACTAACTTAAGAAATGTATCCTAAACCCTGTTGGGGAGATTAAAAATGGCCATAAATGGATGGAAATTCAGCTCAGCCATTAAGATCTCAGTCACTGGCTCAGTGCCCTGTACTTCTGGACACCACATAACCATGTATGTTACAGACCTTTCAAATGTCCTTTAAGGAGGATTTAAGTTTGGCAGGTAACACTAATGACTTAAGTGTTCAACATAAGGCCATGTTCACATTAGTGTGCTGAGATTTGGGTGAGGCGCAATTGTATGTGCGTTTTTAGGTGTAATCTCATTGACTTCTCTCAGACTGTCTGTTTTTTGAAAGTGGATCAAGAACACAGCATGCAGTACCTTGAGGTGATTTTATGAAAATGCACTTTCCATTGCACTGTCAATGGAATCACATCTAAAATTGTGTGTAAAACATCTATACAATTCCACCTAAACCACAGTGCATTGGTGTGAACTTGGCCTAACACAGAACTTGTTCTCTCTGGATGTTTTGCCGTGTATATTGCAGCATTTGTTTTTTTAAATTCAGTAACAGGCATGGAAAAAAAGAACATAGATTTTTTTTTTATGACACTATCATTAGCAAGTCTTTTATACTAAAAGTTTATTTGATAAAACATTTCCCTCTTGCAAATAGAACAATGTGCTATCACTCAAGGGGCTGTGGGTGAAGCTAGGTGTGCCTTTATTCTGGTAGGGCTATCAAGGGTACCAACTTCTACTGTATCTACTGCAGCAACACCAAGGGTGACAGTGTTGGTGTGATATTACTGCGGAAGGTAGTGTGTTTTCATCCCATCCTAAGTTCATATGCAATGGTTTTACTGGCAGGGTGAACAGATATTTACTAAATGTTCCAGGGGGTACCTAACAGTCTTACTAGAATGAGTCACTTACATCACATATGTGATTTTATAGTTTTACCACAGTCAAGGTTTGAAATTGTGTAACAGCTATGACGTTGTGACACTTAAGTGAAGTATCTCATGTCTGGAGGGTGAATCACCTTTTTATTGTCTACTGCTAAAAAGCTAGAACATGTTTTTGCTATGTACGTACCTGGCATATGCCACCCAAGCAAAAAAAAGCAAAGGTGCTTCTCAGATGACTCGGTCGTTAAATGCACCAAACTGTTCTACAAATAAAACTATGTACTAAGGGCCAATTTGCAATTCAGCTTCTATGAATGTGTATTTATTATGCATTTTTAGGTATTTTTTCTTGTTCAGTTCATGCAGAGTTCGCTTTTGCATATGTTATTAAGCATGCATTTTCCAGAGGGTACATCTTGCTTTTTGTGCGTGCCTGCATGCATTAAACATAAGTAAATCTGCATTTCATTATTTTTCTGTGACAGCAATAAGTGCAGCTTTGGTCTGTTTTTTTAAATGGAGGGATGGTAATCTAATTGATGTTGGAAGACACAGGGAGCTTGAAGTTCCTTGACAATATATACAGCTTAT